>NC_085963.1:6738580-6983580 GCF_910591565.1 Cydia splendana
GTTGACACGTCTCGTTATTTTTTTAAAATCATACAAAGTAACATGTCTCAACAAGTTCATCTAAACAGACGCTCCCTGTACTCAAACCCAAATTATATCCACATAATAATCCATTGTCAGCATAAAATATAATAGACGTCTATCAATAAAGCAATTAAGCTGTTATAACAATGAAAACAAGTGCACAAGAAATGCCTCACACGCCTAGTTATTATTTTAATAATACAAAGAAACAAGTAGCTACGAGTTTACTTTCTATCGTGTTACAAAGAACATAAAAATGTATATGAAAATAAACCATATAGTATTAGATAATGAGACATACTTACATACTAAGTTTAAGAAGATAGAATAGTTTAAGAATAAAAAAGGCTACATTAGGTTGAATTGCATTTATCGCAGACAAAAATAATGAGTTAGAAATAGGTAAAACTAAATAAAATAACACAATACAATATGCACAATATAGGTAAGTATGTATACGATATGTAGGATGCTTTAGTTTGGATAGGTAAGAAGTTTAGGTATTTAGGTTAAAACATAACTTGAACGAAGACTAGGTGAAAGCAGGTTAGTTTGAAATGAGAAGTTAGGTTGATTTTAGTTAGGTTTGGTCAAGTTAGGTTTGGTAAAAGAAGGTTTAGGTTAGTTTAGGCTACCGACGGATTACTTGTGTAAATTCTAATTAGGTTAGGTTAGGTTAGAACTGTATTCCTTATAAATCGAAATAGCTCCAAGAGGTTGTAAGATCATAAGATAATTAATCGCAAATAAGTACCTTTTGCAAATACCTATCGGTAATACCTATTGCAAATACCTATCGCTAATACCTATTGCAAATACCTATCGCTAATACCTATCACAAACACCTACAGTATAATACACACATAAAGAAGGCATGAATGAAGACGTCGGTGGGTGAAGGGTCCAGGTAGTATTCTCGGTAACACAATAACGCACCCGAGTCGAGATCGAACAATAGAAAAGGGTCGATAAGCCTATTGTTACCGTGGTGAGCAAGGTGTATTGTTTAATTAGCGTATTTCGTAAGTACCTGAAGAAGGCGCCGGGCACTGCTGAGACCTAGCGCAATCAATTCAAATGGGGGGCTATTTGTTTTTTTTTTTTTTTTTTTTTTTTTTTTTTTTTTTTTTTTAGGTTCAGCGGGGGCGGTGGATCGGCCCTGGGGTCAGGATCGGTGACCACTGAGAGGTGGGGCCAGAATCGGGGAATAGTTTCTACTGACTGCCATCTGACCTTCCAACCCAGAGGGAAAACTAGGCATGATATTTCGTACATAAGTTCCGAAAAACTCATTGGTACGAGCTAGCTGGGGTTTGTCCCCGCGACCTCCGGACTGAAAGTCGCAATTCTTTAATTATACTGAGGATGATTCACAATTTTAATTTTACTGTCTCCGCTACCGGAAGGTTCTCTGCAAGAGATCTTAACCGATAAGACCGGCTGACCGACCTCTTTCCAATTGTCTTTATTTGTTTCTTAAACTGTGTGAGGTGTGCAATAGACAGCTAGATTTATTTTTTTAGTGAGTCGACAAAAAACCTAAAGGTCGACGCTCCCGTATTCCAATACGGGTACATAAATAAATAATGATATTTTGTATTCAAAGGCAGCCGTGGAATTCCAATTATACGTGGACCGTTGTCAGACTGCCGAGGGAAGCTTCTTTCAGTGATTGTTTAAGTTCTGACTAGTCCTGGCAGTTCGGCGATCGCGTTGAATTGTTAACAAGCTCGGCGGTGTGGGTTTTCACTAGTCGAATAGTAAATTAAATCCGATAACGTAATGGATGGATAAACCGTCATGTGCAACGTTCATTGCAGGAAACAACTATGATTCTTAACATCTAAGATACTTTCGACCAAGCAAAGCGGTTATGGACTTAAAAGCTGTACGGGCTAGAGCGGGAAAGTTGAATGTGAAACGAGAGTAATTCAATGGTCATCAAAAAAAATATTTTGGTCAGTAGAAAATTCTGATGGTCAGCATCTCAGCAAGGGGTCATCCATTAATTACGTCACACGTTTAGGGGGAGGGAGGGGGTCCAGAAAATGTGACATATTGTGACATGGGGGAGGGGGGAGACGCAAACTTTGTGACGTCACTTTAACTTCATCAGTAACCGAATTTTTTTTTTGATTATTTTATTCGCTGTACATAATTAAATAACAAGTTTTTAAAACGATAATCGTTTTTATTCTTTTAATTTTCTTTCCTAAGCAGTTTTGGGTTATAAAATTACTAATATTTATATCGTCAAAAATATTTTGATAAAATATTAATAATACTTAGGTACTTACTTAATTCGATTTGGCGATTTCGTAGAAAAAATGTGACGTCACACTAGGGGGGAGGGGTTTGCCAAATGTGACCAAATGTGACAAGGGGGGGGGGAGGGGTCAAAAAACCTAGAAATTCGTGTGACGTAATTAATGGATGACCCCCAAGGGTTAAGAGCGCTATTACATTTCGGCGTTGAGCGAGTTTAGGTATTTAACGCGCTGCGGCAGGCCGTGCGAGCTCAGTATGCCGATCCCTTCTACCACACTCGCACTACAATGATGGATTAAACATTCTTGATCCTTCGCGAAGCATATTGAAATCAACCATAACAACACTAACTGTACTTAACTTTTAAAGTTCTAAAACTGTTATTTGGTAAGTACGAAAATACTAAATGCAGTGCAAATGTACATAGGGGCTGTTCATAAATTACGTCATCTATTTTTGACGATTTTTGACCTTCCCCACCCCTCAAATCATCCAAAAATCAAGCTTCGGATGAATCTGTTTCCTCCTACGTCATGTTACCATCATCCGATGTCCAGACCCCCCCCCCCCCCACTCCTCCCATTTGAAACGACGTAATTTATGAATAGCCCCATACTCGTACTTATGAAGGTATATTACTCGAAAGAAATTATAGGTACCTACTCGCTTATTTACATGTTTCGTCATTGCATTTGGTACCTATAGGTTGTAAAGTTTGTATCAACGAGGGTTTAAAAACGAACTGGTACTGAGGATCTGATGATGATTAAGGTGGTCACGGATACCAATCAACCATGTAGTAACATGATTAGGCTCGTTTGATTCGTCTCAACAAGATCTTTGACACTGAAGATACACAGGGTCTGATGATGGAGCTGGAAGGTGGCCACGGGTACCAGTCTATCATGTAACTAAACAACTTCGTGTTTGGGCTCGTTTGATTCGTCTCAACAAGATCTTTGACACTAGGTGATACTCAGAGTCTGATGATGGAGCTGGAAGGTGGTCACCGGTACCAATCAACCATGCAACTAAACCACTTCGTGTTTAGGCTCGTTTTATTCGTTTCAACAAGATCTTTGACACAAGATAGTACTCAGGGTCTGATGTTGGAGCCGGAAGGTGGTCACCGGTACCAATCAACCATGCAACTAAACCACTTCGTGTTTAGGCACGTTTTATTCATCTCAACAAGATCTTTGACACAAGGTAGTACTCAGGGTCTGATGATGGAGCGCGAAGGTGGCGACGGGTACCTGTCTATCATCATCAGCTCCATCATCAGACCCTGAGTAGTATCTTGTGTCAAACATCTTATTGCGACGAATCAAACGAGCCCAAACACGAAGTAGTTCAGTTACATGGTAGACTGGTACCCGTGGCCACAGTCCAGCTCCATCATCAGACCCTGAGTACTAACTTGTGTCAAAGATCTTGTTGCGACGAATCGAACGAAGCCAAACACGAAGTGGTTTAGTTGCATGGTTGATTGGTACCGGTGACCACCTTCCGGATCCATCATCAGACCCTCAGTACTACCTTGTGTCAAACATCTTGTTGCGACAAATCAAACAAGCCCAAACACGAAGTGGTTCAGTTACATGGTAGACTGGTACCCGTGGCCACAGTCCAGCTCCATCATCAGACCCTGAGTACTAACTTGTGTCAAAGATCTTGTTGCGACGAATCAAACGAGCCCAAACACGAAGTGGTTCAGTTACATGGTAGACTGGTACCCGTGGCCACCTTCCAGCTCCAACATCAGACCCTGAGTACTATCTTGTGTCAAAGATCTTATAGAAACGAATAAAACGAGCCTAAACACGAAGTGGTTTAGTGGCATGGTTGATTGGTACCGGTGACCACCTGCCGGCTCCATCATCAGACCCTGAGTTTTATCTTGTGTCAAAGATCTTGTTGATACGAATCAAACGAGCCTAAACACGAAGTGGTTTAGTTGCATGGTTGATTGGTACCGGTGACCACCTTCCGGCTCCATCATCAGACCCTGAGTATTATCTTGTGCCAAAGATCTTGTTGAGACGAATCAAACGAGCCCAAACACGAAGTGGTTTAGTTGCATGGTTGATTGGTACCGGTGACCACCTTCCGGCTCCATCATCAGACCCTGAGTACTATCTTAAGTCAAAGATCTTGTTGAGACGAATAAAACGAGCCTAAACACGAAGTGGTTTAGTTGCATGGTTGATTGGTACCGGTGACCACCTTCCGGCTCCATCATCAGACCCTGAGTACTATCTTGAGTCAAATAAATACATATAGAATGTCAGGTCGTTTCAAATATTTTTAATCCTGTCCGGTAGTTTATTAAACTGTACCATTATAAATTATAATACTATAAAAACAGTGCTAGGATCAAAGTCTCTCGTTGCGGTTTACACGCACACAGTATAGCGTTTTACACGGCGCCCGCCGCACACAATGATAAAAAACCTCGTCGTCGCCGTTGAAAATGTGCGTAGCCGACCGACACACATCCTGCCTCTACAAGCTCTGCCGCGGCACTGAGCTGGCGCAGCGCGCGTCATCGGTAATATAGAGTAGTTTTCAAAAAATTGCCAAAAAATTATAGTAGAATTTCATAAACACTAATGTATACCAACAGTATAAGCAAACGTTGCAGATTGCTTGAGTATGAAAATTACTTCGATATTAAGTAGATTTTCGTAGGAATTGACACTTGTTTCGGAGAGAAAATCGAGTTCGTTTTACTTTGATTTTCTCTTTCTCAAAGGTATGTAGGAAAAATATAGTTTGATATGCCTAAAGTACAGGGTATTAGTAATACAAAATAGCCAGGTTTAGCAGAGTAAAATTCTCAACATTTCCAAATAAGAGCTCGCCATTCAGTGCTTCACGGGGTTTTTCGGAAACGACCATCAGAAAAAAAAACATTACTAATTTAATAAGTCTTTTTTCTAATATTTACAACGATATTTATAAAGATAAGAAGACGCTTTTACTGGAACAAGTACTCATTGTTTCTAATAATGAGCGCAAAGTCCTGAATTTCGTCGACTAGTATCATCAATTTTGCATTATTTCGACTTTTCTTGTAAGAGCGCTCTTAAGTCAGAATAAACTTTGACTAACAGATTTTTCTGCTAAGCAAAACATCAGTTTTAGTAGCCGAATTAAATCATACCCATTAATTACATTTTCACAAGAACTGAACCTTCTTGATATGTCTCATATTGATGACTAATGAAAATATTTTGATAAAACACATTCAATTAATATAAAAACACAATGTATTCACATTTTTTTCGGAATTTGGACAGTATAAGAATGATTAAGTCAGCTACAAGTAGGATTATGAAATAACCAACTCCGTAGCGAAGTACTCGAAATTAGTCTGAATATATTACGAGTAGTATATAGAACGGCATTTGCATACATACTTCCAAGATTCTCGGGACTGTGTAGTACACGCGTCCGAAACTGCTGACATTCCACAACCATTCCGCGCCCATCTTGCCTAAATTCCGCCCTCAAACCGTGTACCTATTCTCTCAAATTACGCGAACGTGGGGAATTTGAGGTTAACAACCAGTGTAACGTGAACTTGCGAACTGTAATAACTATGCGTAATTGCAGACCCATATTAATTCGTCTGAGTTTCTGACAGTTGTAAGCGATTGGGGTAAAATCCGACGCAGAGCGACAACAATTCTAAAGTTTAACTATGCGTGTTCAAATATCTGGGTCGGCATTCGTCGCAAAAAAGTATTTATAAGACATATATTATATTATAATTCTAATGTCTAAAATGTTTGTAGCAGCAGCTTGTTAGATAAATGAATAATTTTTTAAAATATTAAATATTAAAAACACAAAACTGATAGTAAATATTATTTTCAAGGTAAAACTTGTCAGGAATTTATTTATTTACCTTGATTCATAATTATGTAAAACTGCTAAATCAATAACTGGATACTATTTAAGTTTTAAGCAAGATAAATAAAATAATAAACAGATGTAATTGAAAATAAAACTGTTTTATTAAATTGAATAATACAATTTATTCACCTTATCATCAACAACTAATAAACACAATCACTATTAGTTTATAATTCAGTAAGAGATGATTTAATTAATTATTAATTAATTAATCCATCTAATTAATCAAGTAAGTACATAATTATTACAATAATTACCAACATAGTATTTACTTAACTTTCAATATTCCTTTGGCGATGATTAACTCAGTGCTGAGGCGTAAGGCAGAATGCTCAAAGCAGAATCAGAATCAGAATCAGAATGATCAATAATGGATCGGTCGGTCCCTTTTATACCCATTTCTACCTGGCAACTGGGTGATCATGCCACTTGTCATTCGATAAGTGACGTCACAGAAGTAGTTTCTCATGTACCTCGTCCATTTATCGAATCATGCAGAATAAAACTATTAGAATATATTTTCAATAAACTCCGTTATACATAATTATTAATCAGTAATATTAATTCAAAATATAATTACTTCAAAGTAGTTTACAAATTTAAGTAGTAAGTTAACAGACTTACTGTTTCTCTTGTCAACGGTGGTTTCGTATCGTACCTACCCACATAAATAGCAAATTCTGTAAAATTCAAGTAATGTTGTGTTAAGTGTTTAAATAGTGTAATATATTATCAACATTGAACGTCAAAAGAAACAGGTCAGTTTTATATGTAATACAATTTGTACATAGAATAACAATATTCTAACACGGCCATACTGACATGTACTTGGTTCCCGAAGTACAAACTAAGATCAATTTATAAGGATAAAAATTGTACTTATTTATTGCCACACCCGATATGGGTATCATGTATTGAGACAATTTTATTGCTACTTAAAGTCCTGACAACTATGTACATATATAGTAAGCAAATGAAATTAAGAAGTATATAGATAAATAATGCTACTTCACACACAATTTACTTTGTGTAATCAATGTGTGATCTGCTTGAATGTTAGCCCCATAATCGACCAGTGAATGTGTGGGTATTGCCAAATACCTAGACGTGCCAATTACATTCACCCGCT
The DNA here is from genome assembly GCF_910591565.1 of Cydia splendana. NCBI lineage: Eukaryota > Metazoa > Arthropoda > Insecta > Lepidoptera > Tortricidae > Cydia > Cydia splendana. The sequence goes on from NC_085963.1 coordinate 6,745,923, forward strand.
GCTAGTGAGACAATTGACACCAAGTATATGACCGACCAGCGGATACCAAATAAGTGTTGTGAGGGTATTGCCAGATACCTAGACATGCCAATTACATTCACCCGCTGCTAGTGAGACAATTGACACCAAGTATATGACCAACCAGCGGATACCCAATTAGTCTATCAGAAACAAAGAATCATAAATGCCAAAATAAAATACCAAAAATAAAACATTTACCTACATAACATGTACATAGCTTACTGTTTGATAAACTTTCCAAAAATCGCTCGGCCAATCTGACGAATCATTGCACATTGTTTTAACATATAACAGTTGATACATATCTTTATGCTTAACGATAGCTTCGTGGTACACCAGGAATCTGCTCCACTGTCGCTTGTAGCGGGGTCAAAGGCGGAAAAAGCGATGTTCTTGTCTCTTCCGCGAGCACCGGAGACAGCTTTCAGAAGGCTTTTAGAAGAATCCGTATCCGTGCTGCTGTGGAAAGCCACAGGTTCCATATTCGTCTGAAATTATATAAGTATATATGTAGTGTAGCTGGATACAATCCCACTTCTGATGTTAGATAAATGAATAATTTTTAAATAATATTAGATATATTACAAACTCAAAATTGATAGTAAATATTATTTTCAAGGTAAAACTTGTCAGGAATTTATTTATTTACCTTGATTCATAATTATGTAAAACTGCTAAATCAATAACTGGATACTATTTAAGTTTTAAGCAAGATAAATAAAATAATAAACAGATGTAATTGAAAATAAAACTGTTTTATTAAATTGAATAATACAATTTATTCACCTTATCATCAACAACTAATAAACACAATCACTATTAGTTTATAATTCAGTAAGAGATGATTTAATTAATTATTAATTAATTAATCCATCTAATTAATCAAGTAAGTACATAATTATTACAATAATTACCAACATAGTATTTACTTAACTTTCAATATTCCTTTGGCGATGATTAACTCAGTGCTGAGGCGTAAGGCAGAATGCTCAAAGCAGAATCAGAATCAGAATCAGAATGATCAATAATGGATCGGTCGGTCCCTTTTATACCCATTTCTACCTGGCAACTGGGTGATCATGCCACTTGTCATTCGATAAGTGACGTCACAGAAGTAGTTTCTCATGTACCTCGTCCATTTATCGAATCATGCAGAATAAAACTATTAGAATATATTTTCAATAAACTCCGTTATACATAATTATTAATCAGTAATATTAATTCAAAATATAATTACTTCAAAGTAGTTTACAAATTTAAGTAGTAAGTTAACAGACTTACTGTTTCTCTTGTCAACGGTGGTTTCGTATCGTACCTACCCACATAAATAGCAAATTCTGTAAAATTCAAGTAATGTTGTGTTAAGTGTTTAAATAGTGTAATATATTATCAACATTGAACGTCAAAAGAAACAGGTCAGTTTTATATGTAATACAATTTGTACATAGAATAACAATATTCTAACAAGCTCATAGGTATACACATGCCAATATAATTCTAACCTAACATCAACATTTGTGAGAAAGCACATTCGATAATACATATCTACATAAACGTAGTAATTGTATGCACTCGCCCGTTTTAGATGCTGCTACGTGTTTGGTCGTTAGATTCTTATTTCGTTTGTACACGACAATGGCGACACCTAGCGGCCAAATGTCATATTAGCTGAGAGTTTGAATATTTTTAGGCGCACGATAGCATACGAGTATCTATAATCGCTTTCAATTCACCGACCACGCACTTCGCACAAGTAAAATTTTCGAATGCATTTTGACGTAGGAAGGTAGGTAGGTACCGTAAAATATTATAATACCGTGAAGTTGCTTCAGAGTCCAGCAACTTGTGAAAGCGGAGTACCGTAATAATTAATGAATTAAATTAATATTGAGTTTTTGTTTCTGAATATGTCCCCTGAATAATTGAGTGCCCGAAATAAGGTTATAGGTATAAGTGGGGTTATGGGTTGTACTGTCCTTGCTCGTACATAGTTCGAGCATAAATTGCGAGTGTTTACTGTAGGTAGAGAAATTGTACGTACGAGTATAGCCGCAAGTATATTTGTAAAAGTATAGGGAACACTTCAATCAAACAACAAGATCAAGCAATGACTGACTGTTTATTCTTAAAGACGGGTAGACCTACAAAATACAGATTCGCTCCTTACCCACATATACATAATATGACATCTTCCCTTTTCAAAAACAAAAAAGAGAAAAAAAATATATAAATTCCAATTCATACAGCATGCATTTTTTTTTTACATTTTTGATTTGATTTCAATACATTAAAGACTTCTGAAATAAATTTCATTATTTTACCGTCTCTATTAATAATAGTAATTGTAATTACATAATAATAATAAGTAACATGAATAATAGCACATTAGGTTAACATCGTGTTTAGTTCTATAATAACAAAAAGTACCTATTTTTTTTATAAAGGGTACTCCTTAGAATGACAGGTAGAGGTACTTATAATAATGACAAAATACAACAAATCGCATTCACAATTAACTATATGAATAACAATACCTACGTATGTCAGTTGACATTTAAAATATACAATAATGAACTTCTATTCATCATTAGTTTAATGTTATAAGGATTATCTACTGAAAAACTATATTTTACATTATTACAGTTTAGTTTTTGTTATTGCACACCAGGCCATTCAAAACTCGACTTAGTCGCTAGGCAAAAAGGTTTACATTGCTATGACATCTACATTTACTTGATTACTTACAAATAATAGTTCATGCAAACATATAAGTAGGTACCCAAAATAGAATTGCAGTTTTTGTTCACTACATGGTAATAAAGTTGTACTTATAAACTAATCTCAATACTTATTACGTTTAATGAATAATACAATAGGTATTCTATTTTGATTATTATTCTACATGTAAGTTATTTGGGATGCGTCTCCCGTCCTTCGTTGAACATTGACATCTGTTGTTAGGTCCAGTTACCCCATCTATCTGGAGCCCTCACTATCCTGCCGGAACGAGTAACAAGATTATTACCGTTAGTTGGTACAGTGCTGTTTACAATGTGCGGAGTAGTATCGGCAGCACTTGATAACGGGGACGGCATTACGTCATCGAAATCAAAGAATAAATCCATATCAGGCGAGTCACTTCTGTGCGGCGAGTCGCTAATAATATGTCGGCGATTTCTAATTATTTCGTTACCGTTTAACAACTTAATTTTATAACTGCGTGGGCCTAAAACTTTTGAAATGGTTCCAGATGACCAACCTTTTTTATTTGGATCCAATAGAACTTTAACTTTATCCGCCACCGATAAAATAGGCAAGTTTTTAGCGTTACGATCGTAATATTTCTTCTGTATATATTTTTTATGAAGTAATTTATTTTTTACGTAATTTTGAATTTTTGGTTTTAAGAGCTTTGGACACATTGGAATTATACTTCTCATTTTTCTACTTTGCAGTAGTTGAACTGGCGATGCTAAATCATTAGATAAAGGCGTATTTAAATATTCTAGAAGACCCAGCCTGTAATCAGTGCGATTTTCACTTGTTTTAATTATAATATTTTTAACAGTTTGTACCGTCCTCTCTATCTGACCGTTAGACTGTGCATATCTTGGAGATGACTTTTTATGAGTGAATTGCCATTCATCAGCAAACTTTTTGAAACTTAAGGATGTAAACTGAGGTCCACCATCTGATATAACTATGCTAGGTATCCCTTGGCGACAAAATATATCTTTAAGAGCTGATATTACGTAATCAGACGTTGTTGACGACAACCTAGTAATTTCTATAAACTTACTGTAGTAATCAACTAATAATAAATAGTCAACCCCTTGTGTCTGAAACAAATCCACGCCTATCTTGACCCACGGTTGATCTGGAATTTCATGTGGGATCAATTCTTCCTTTTGATTATTTTTCCTATGCGACAAACAGATATTACAATTATTTATCAAGTTATCTATATCATTAGTAATGCATGGCCAAAACATTATTTCTCTCGCTCGTAATTTACATTTTTCCTTGCCCATGTGCCCTATATGTAGTTTTGTTAACATATCCTTTCTTAGGGACCTAGGTATAACTATCCTATCCCCTTTCCAAACTAACCCTTGTCCCACAGTTAACTCATCCCTGTAAGTCCAATAAGGCCTTAACACGTCTACTAAATCTTTTCTTTCATCCGGCCACCCTTTTAAAATACATTTTCTTAACTGTACTAGTTCGTCGTCGGTGTCAGTTTGTTTTTGTAACGCGACGAACTGGTGGTCGGTGAAGTGGTCGTCGGCGACCACGGCCAGCGCTCGCTCCACAGCACAGACCTCGTCGTGCAGCGCCACGCGGCCAGCATGCTCGACGCTCGCCGCGCTCGGCTCGTAAGCGCGCGACAGCGTGTCCGCTATATACAGATGTTTACCCGGCTTATATACCAAATTAAACGTATAACGCTGCAACCTTAATAACATTCTTTGTAGGCGAGATGGCGAGTCCACTATAGGCTTTTTAATTATACTAATTAATGGTTTATGATCGGTCTCGATCGTAGTATCCGATCTTCCATATATGTACGGATAAAATCGCTCACATGCAAACAAACAAGCATACAACTCCTTTTCAATCTGTGCGTATCTTTGCTCCGTTTTGGTTAACGACTTGGAAGCATAGCATACAGGTAGGTTATTTTGCATCAGACAACAGCCAAGGCCGCTTTTACTCGCATCTACTGAAATAACTATTGGCTGATTCATGCTATAATACTGTAACACTGGTCTCTTCATCAAGCATTCTTTAAGACCATTAAAACATTTACTCTGAGACTCATCCCAATGCCATTCAACTTCCTTTTTTAATAACTCTCTTAATGGTTGAGTCTTATTTGATAAATTTGGTATGAACGTTCCTACGTATGTTATAAGTCCTAAAAATCGTTCAATATCTTTCCTATTCACGGGTGTAGGCATATTTTTTATTGCTGTTATGTGTGAGTCATCCGGACTCAGACCGTCCTTTGTTATGCGATGTCCTAAATACTTTATCTCTTGCAAACCAAACCGACATTTATTTCTATTAAGCTTAAGGTTCACTTTCACACACCTCTCCAGCACATTTTTCAACCGCTGATCATGCTCCTCCTTAGTACGGCCATATATCAATAAATCATCTATGTACATACATACCCCTTCAATATCATCAAAATTTTCATATATCTTTTTGTGAAAGACTTCAGACGCCGAACAGATTCCATATGGCATTCTTAAAAACTTGTACCTTCCAAAAGGCGTGTTAAATGTACAGTACCTACTAGTATCGTCTAGCCGCACCTGCCAGAAACCTGAGCTCGCGTCAAGGGTACTAAAGTACCGCGCGCCTGACAAATTTGACACTATCTCATCGATGGTTGGAAGCCTAAAGTGTTCCCGTTTTATAGCATTATTTAGCTCTTTTGGATCCAAACAAATTCGCAAATCTCCGTTTGATTTTTTAACTACTGTTATGCTACTAACCCAGTCCGAAGGACCCTCAACTTTAGCAATTATGTTCTGAGCCTCCATTTCTAACAACTTATTTTTAACCGCATCCTTTATCGCAAATGGTAATTTCCTCGGTGCATGAATTACCGGTGCCGCATCTGATTTTAATTGAATTTTATAGTCGCCAGGAAGACAACCTATACCATGAAAAACATCGCTGAATTCCTTTATAAAATCCGGAAAATCATCATTTGACTGCTCCACAGACATAACTCGCCTGACCAAATTTAACTCTTTACACGCATCCTTTCCGAGTATCGGCGCGGAATCATTCAAATCAACAATTTTAAACTCTAATACGTATAAATCTTTTTTATATCTGACTCGTAAGAAAATCTTTCCTATGACATTAATACCAGCACCGGAGTACTCTGTAAGTCTTGTATTTGTTTTTAACAAATCCTCACTCGCAATACCTAATTTCATCAAATAACCTTTGGGGAGTATGTTAACCTGTGCCCCCGTGTCCAATTTAAAACACACAGGTACATTATTTATTTTTATTTCCGTGCTCCACTCATCACAACAGTCACAAGGTCGGTTATTAATATTATTTACCTGGTCATCAGACTCTTCCACCATGTACACCCTGCACATCCTGGCAAAATGATTTGGTCTGGAACATTTCATACAGCTCCTGCCGTACGCCGGACAGTCGTACTTTTTGTGCACGCCGCCACACTGGCCGCACCGCCCTCCGCGATGCGCGTACGGCGCGCGGTGCTGAGCGCCGGCCGGGCCCGCGCCCGACGCGCCACCGCGCCCTGCGCCAGGCACCCATCCGCGCCCGCGCCATCCTCGTCCGGAACTCATGCTACGACTCGATTTTGCCTCGACTTTCGCACCTGACCGATTCAACTCGTGCACTTCTTTGTTAGCTACCGCACACACTTCATTACTTTTTATCTCACTAGTACACTCTCGTTTAATGTCCTCCGAATACATTTTCGACACTATAGCAGCCCGACATATTTCTAACGCTTTACTTAGCGTTAGGTCGTCCTCGCGTAGCAACCGCTCCCTAATCGCTGCACTCACGATTCCGCATATGAGTCTATCTTTTATTAATCCGTCGGTTAGGTTACCAAACTCGCATGACTGAGCCAACTTTCTCAATTCAAAGACGTATTGGTCTATGGACTCATGTTCACCTTGTTGACGTGTAAAAAACCGATGACGCTCGATCGTTACATTTTTTTTCGCTTTAAAATGCTTATCGACTAGACCTATTAAGGTCGCTAATGTTGTACATTTCGTCGTACTTTGTTCTATTATCTCACGGCACTGTTCCCCTACGACGTGTAAAAATATGTTCATTTGTATATCTTCCGTTTTCTTATTAATTTCACATGCCTTAACGTATATTTGAAAACCATTCTTCCACTTCTCCCAAGACTCACACAAACTGCCAAACGCCATATTGGTTACATTCTCCTCAAACTTAAACGGCAACGGGGGAGTAAGAACCGATTCCATCTCGGTTTTTTTTTTTCCAACTTTCTTAGTATCTTAACGTTTTGGTCTTCTGCCTTCCAAATTATGCACTTTTTATCACTTTAACCGACTGCGCCATGTAAAAGTATAGGGAACACTTCAATCAAACAACAAGATCAAGCAATGACTGACTGTTTATTCTTAAAGACGGGTAGACCTACAAAATACAGATTCGCTCCTTACCCACATATACATAATATGACAATATTGCTTAATATTTTATTCTCGGTAGCCCTCGGGCTTAATACTCGTACAGGCTTAGAAGGAATGTGGTGTCGGAGTGTTAGCGGGTGTTGTACACTGTTACATAGTCCGAAAAATAAAGGAGTTAGCAGATCGAAAAGATTATGTTATGTACTAATATTTACTGACACAGTAGTCAGGTGTAGGTATTTTATAACATGCGTATGGCCTTATTCTAATTCATACCCTAAATTGTATTTAAAAAGCATACTCTTTAATGACTGTACTCGTATCAAAAATGTATGTAGTGATACCTATTGCTGAGAATTTAGTTTTGTAGAGTTTACAGTATTTCCGATTCTTACTCAGTCATCTCTTCAAATGAGAAAAAATATACTTCCCGCAACAAAGAGGAGACTGCGCAGCATGAATAATTCGGGCTGTATAAAAAATGAAACCACATTCTTGAACTTTTAGTTTTTTATAGCTCACAATTCAATCATTACTCCGTTGTCTTCTGTTCTGAGAAAAGTCGTACGTCAAAAGAAAACACCCGCAGATCGCAAGTTTATACCGAAACGCACCCGTGCGCACTCGGCCGCACCCATTCGTCCCACTACTGACGCGTCTCGCGACAAAGCGCTGCGTGCAGAGCATGCACGATGCGGGTTGTATCAAAAATGCAGCCACATTGTTGAGCTTTTAGTTTTTTTCGCGGCGAGTTTTAAGCGATCGCGAGTGCTACGGAATTACATTTCTTTGTTTGCAAATGGAATGTGGTATAGCGGTCCGGATGCGAGAGATTGTACGAAATTGATATAGCGTGGAGACTGATGTTTTCAGTTACAGCACGGGAATGATATTAAAAAATAAACTTTGTGCAATAAAAAAACCAAGCTGAATTTGTTTCACGTACTTTGTAAACTTTATCGTAGTCGTATACAAGTAGGTTAAATATATCATGGTATATCAGTCGAGTAATAAGTGACTTTTAAACCTTCTCATCTGAAGGAACTGCGTCGTGGATATTCACCGGCCAATTGTCTTCAAAAAGCAGTATCGATGAAGCCATAATACCCAAAGATTGATTGAAGATTGATTGATTTTTAAACCGGAGACTTCTCGAAAATTATGGCATAAACTTTAAATGGCGTTTTAAGAATCCTAGACTAGTAAACCAAGATTCGCACCCTTAACATAAATAGGTAACATTTGTTTGTACAATTAAATCACATCGCGGGTTTTTTAGACACATCCATACGTACAAATTTTTCTACTTCACATAATATCCCGCGGCATAGCAACCTTACCGCGTCGCCTATCACTAACGAATCTAATGATATACTTAATGAGCGAAAGCAAACAATAAACTTAATGTTGTTTGAATACTCCAATTTCCATCAGTACAATTCTTTTATCATTTTAAGCTACATACAAGCAAGTCTACGAAATGGCCTGAGGTAGTAATAAATTGAATGAGAACCGCCATCGCCGTCGAAACGGGACCCTCGTAAGGAGATTAGAGGTCGTTCACGGTAATGCGAGGCGTCGGTGTGAGCAAAGGACATTGTGTTAATGTTATTTGGGTCAGGAGGATTATCGGAAAAATCTAGTTTAGTATTTGTTTGCTACTTGGGTAAAGCTTGCTTGCCCGTTCGGGGTGTTTTTCCAACTCTTAGCGAAATTTTGCAAGCTTTATGTTATTTATACTAAGCAACTTTTACTAAGGGACCAACCTCGAAATGGCGAAAAATTTTTTGGTTCTTCCATAGAAAACGTCCATATACGAAAAAATACGAAACAGCAAATATTTTTTTCGCAATTCCAGGTTTGGTCCCATAGTAAATGTTGCTCAGTATGACATAAAAGTATGTACATGATGTATGTAGGTATGTATGTAGTATGACATAATTAGATTTATTTATATTTTAATATCTACTTACTGACAAATTGACAATGCTGAACGGAACTCTAGAAATAAAAATAAATATTTTTGAAACATCTTAAGAAACTATTATTCCGTGATCCAATAGGACTAAGGTTCCATTCTTTAACGGAGCCCGTTTCTCAAAACCAATTCACTGTGCCTATTCTGACATCATGTTAGAATCTGATGATGGGATCCTGGAGAAATCAAGGGAACTCCTTAAATATTATAGGCACACCTACAATGATTTCGGTATTTTTAAGGTAACTCGTGTACTTGCTATCAGAAAGCAAAATTTGGTAAAATGCAGCTGCTAATGAAGATCATAAAATGATGGAAGCTCAAACTGTGCGTGTTGTCTATTCGTTCTAAGTCTGAGTTTGCAGCAGGCACTCGTAAACTTCTTATCGGGTGCCAAGCGATCGCCACTTCGCCGCCTGCCGACTTACGACAGCTCTAGCTATCTTTTTAAGTTATTATATTACGAAGCATTGTTTAAGTCGATAACAGTACTCACTTTATTAACTAAGAAATGAATGGTACTTACAAATTTAATTTTGAATAATTACGTACATTGTTAGACCATTACAGATAAAATTACTGGAAGTACTTATACTTTGTTAGTATAACCATAATGATGACAATCCTGAGTGCTGTGTGATTTCCTTATTGTTAACGACATACCTAACAAACAATTGCTTAAAAAGTGTAAGTAGATAAGAACTACATGACTTAAGAAGTCAATTTAAAAGAGTAAGTAATTTTAATTACAATGACAATACATAATTAAACTATTAAACAAATAAATATAAATATTGTATAAAAACTTATAAACTAAAAGTATCTAACTATTCTAAATTAATAAAAATAAAACATCCCTAAACCTAAACTACAATAAAAAATCACCCCTCGGCAAGGTCCCGTAGACGCTGGCAGCATTACCACGCTGAATTGCAATGCTTATGCGCTGTGCGAGGAAGCTGCCAGCCCTACGGTCCCCAGTCACATCCACCAGCCTCTTTGATATCGCTCCGAAACATTTCAGGGCACTGGGACCCCATGGGCCGAGTGTTTCCACACCAAAAGGGGTAAAGCTATATTCTTGGCCGATGCGGCTGTACTTAGCCCTTTTTCTTCGCTCAGCCGCATCCGCAGCTGCACCCGGTGAGACGGAGGTGCCATGAAGATGGGACGGGGCCAGTGTATCGACGCATGTAGCGTCCCACACCAACACCCGCCCCATCTCCCATGGAATCAATGACATGCCGTCCGGCCTCTTACCATCGTCCCTGAGGACGCCGGAGGGCTCCAGCAAAGCCGGCACGTTAGCGCTGGCGAGCGCGCGTCGCAAGATGTCGTTGAGGGACGAGTGCCTGGAAAAACGACCAGCACTCTTCTGGCACGAAAGTCCGTGGTGGCCGCGAACATCGACATCGGCACCACAAGGGCACCGATGAGGAGCACAAACACGGACACCCAGCCGCAAACAGGTTGCCACGCGCATGGTGTTGGGTTCCAAAAAAGTACCGGTGTGCACCGAAGGAAAAGCGTGCAACCAGGCCCCGGCCTCTTTGGTCCCCACCGCCAAGAGTCTGGCACGTTCTGAACCAGTGCTGCGGCTAAGAAGGTCGTCGTATATAATTTTGGACTGGACGTCATCCCAGGCCCTCTGTGATTCCCGATTCTCGGGAAATTCTTTGCCCGGGCAGGCAATAGACCAGGCGTTCTTGGCATCCGCCAAGCCAACAGTCTCATAGTTTGATGGGAAATCCCGTAGTATCTTACCTATGAGAGCTGCTGTGCTATAAACAGAAGACAAAAACGCCGGTGCGGAGACGCACGAAATCTTGCGTACCCCTAGCCCACCGTATCGAATTGGAAGAGACGCTTGGGTCCACGATTCATCGGCCAACTGTAAATTCAAAACTGATTCCAAATTTGCTTTAACCATGTTATCAACTAGTGTTAGTAAACTTTGGAATTTTGTAAAAGGACAGCAGCGAAGCACATACGTCAATTTGGGTACAAAGAGACTGAACCTCATGATGGTGATTGCGAAATGAGGGCTAATCTCAAGAAGATGACTCTCGTACCTTTGAAATTTAAGGATGGTATCCGAAATAAATCCCTGAAAAGAATCTTCAAAAATTGGCGACCCCAGTAGGTAAAGTGAGCTTCTGTCAACTACCTTAATGCCTGGCATCATGCTGTCGAACTTTTATTTAAAAGAAAAAATAACGTACAGTAATTTGCATGACTTATATTTGTACATACTTACTTAAAAAAATCCAATATACATTTCAATGTTTTACTGAACAAATTTTATTACTTTACTATGTATTGTATAATTTCGTTGTTCTGCGTTTAATGAAGCGTTTTTTTATCCTATTAATTAAAATTTTGGGGTTTTTACATATATATTTTAATAACAAATGGTAAAGAAGGTTCTATAATAAAATGTGTGTCAATAAAAGGTTAAAATGTCATCAATGACGCCCATTTCATTTTTTATGTGCACTATGAGACTTGTTTGTCCGTCAAATAACTTTTTTAAAACCTCCGCTACTACTGTGTATTGAGCTCTACAAATAACTGCGATGAAAACGTATCACATAGTGTCCGACTGCTCTATGGATACTGTTTTTTTTTAAATATTCATACATGGAAATCTCCCGTAGATTTTCAATCAATTGTTAATTACATCTATTTTTGTCATTTATTTGTACTGTATAGGTATGTATAACTTAACGTATGAAGAGAATGGGAGTGTACACAACTGTTTAAATAATCCTGTTAGTAAAATCCGGTTATGGTTAGAAATTACTCATTCAATGATCCCACTTAGCAATAAGTATCACGAAACTTTATCACATATGTACTTCATAAAGCCACGTAGCTGTGAATGTACCAGTAATCTAACATTGTAAAATGGGTACAGGCTTGACGAAGGTAAGCCTTTAAGGATGGAATCACGCGAGTTAAGGCTAAGCAACTTATGGATACTTCGTTAATTTTCTTAGATTTTGTAGAAACGATCACATAATTTCGCAGTTTAACGCTGATCTCTGATGAACCTTTTCATTTTAATCTCACAAATATATGAACTAAATAGCTTTCGCGTGTCTGAAATAATTTTTAGTCAAATTTTACACCTCAATTTCAGATCCAATTGACAGTCTGTCCATTCATGCATGTTTCAGTTCGACATTCAATATCAAATTTGAAAATGTGACGCCAGAATGCGAAACAAAATGAGAAATTCCCGCGATATTTCTCCTACCACGTGCGAGTGAGAGAGCTGCCGCTGTTCGCTTTGGAGTAGTGCCAAATCGCCCATTGGCCCACATAGCCTAGGTAGTAACGGTGGGTCACTAATTGCTTTTATAGCGTGCTGTGACACCCAGAGTACACTTAGATTAATATATTGCGCGCGTACATTGCAATGATAATTGTACTGGATATCCGCTTTTGTTTGTATTCGTCCTATTTTTGTTGCGATTTTTTCAGTCGCTCTTAATTTGAATGAAGTAATTCCAACATTTTTATGAACGTCACGTTATCAATTTATATTTCGTTGCCGAAATGCAAATACTGCAAAAAGGTTCTAAAACGTAACCGGCATCTAACAAGTTTCATCGAGCGATTTCATGAGGCAATAAATTTCCGGGAACTCATTGCTTCAGCAAGAATGCGAGGCAAATCACTCCCGATTGGGCTATTAGGTACTGAATAAATAAAATTCACAACAAATCGGCAAAAAATATTTCCCGTGGAAGTGGAATCAACACGGAGACGTGGGGCGAATAGCAATGGCCGCACGCGCTAGTTCTCATTAGGAGGCGCTCGTATTTTTCAAAACATAACGGCCGAATTTATCACCGGCACCGTTGCGATTTCGTCCTTATTGCTTTAATTAAATCCGTGAATTAATATCGTTCGAAACGGGCGGTAACGAAACGGGAACTTCCTGAAAGTACGATTAATGGGAATCTTTTATTGTAATTTAAATATGTTTTTCTAAATTTTACATAATAGAAATTGATTTTCTTTGACATTCGTATACTTACGTCGTGATAGAACACATGGGATATGTATAGACAGATTATTATATATTCCTCCTAAGTCTTTGTACTAAATATTTAACCAACTAAAATTAAGTTATACGTTTATCGAAGGCAGTTCTTTCATTCAAAACCGAACTAGCTCATGATAATACAACAGTACGGTTACCATCAGTTTGTCACTGACGTAAACGCCGTCGAGAACGTAATTTACTTTCTATACATCCCGTTTGCACTAATATGCGAGTGCGAGCGAGATGTATAGAAAGTAAATTACGTTCTCGACGGCGTTTATGTCAGTGACAAACTGATGGTAACCGTACAGGTTTCTAGCTAACCTTAGTCGGTAGTGAGCCTGCCTACGAAGCAGGAAATCCCGGATTCGAATCCTGGTAAGAGTACTCGTATTCATTTGTGTTTGTGTTTATCGCTTATTGTTTCGTATATGTATGTGTGTAAATCACATGATTTAGTTTTTTTTTTATTAATATTTGTTCCTGAGTTATGGATGTCACTAGGTATCGATGTAGGTATTTATTAATCTATATAAGTGAGTATACCTACTAACAATTTCAGAATAGTAAGAGCACAGCAGTCTCAAAAAAGTCCGACTATTTGTATTGAGAATGTTCTTGGGTATCTCCAAGGCAAATACCTACATGGCTTACATTAACTGCAACCTCGCTCCCGGCCGCAGCTTGTATAATATTTAAACGCGATTAGTATGTAATCCCCGCTTCCTCTAACTTGCAGAACAAATTAAAATCCTTCTAACAAAGCAGATGGGTTTACACGGAGCGCCATGCGGGCTCGTCCTTTGATGCGTCATTCCGTTTACAAAGGCTTGATAAGCCGATCTGTCGAGTGAATTGTTTGGAGGCGTCAGAGTTTCTGAAATATTCATCAATTATTTTGCAAATAGCACTGCTTATATTTTCTGAATTAATTATTTTAATCCTATAAATTGAAATGGATGGCAGAGACATCTCTGAATATATTTTCGCGTTATGTGTAGTTCAACTATTTAAAATCAATTCGACCGCCAAGGGTTGTATTTCCGAGAGTATGTATAGTCAGCATTAATAGTTGCAGCAAGCAGGGGAGGTGTTCGAAATGATCAAGATAATTTTGAACACCTACACACATGACAAGACATGACTTTATTGTTAAATGCATAAGAACGCGACAAGGTAATTTTGAACACCTCGCCCGCTTAGCAACTTCTGCTGCTGACTATATGTATTAAATATAGCGATTTATATTTTAAATGTTAAATTATTAAAAATTATTTACCCTTAACAAAATCAATAAAATTGTAGTCAGATGCTCAACATACCTTAGGCATTTTTTCTTAAACTTATTAGTTGGTGGCACAAAGTTTTGGCCCGTCTGAGGATTGGCAGTTTAATACCGTATCCCATGGATGATCCAAGGGTGTCACATGTGTGTCATGTGTGATGGCGATTCTATCATAATATACACACAATAGTGTACCTATTTATAATGAATGAATTCCATTCCTAATGTGTCTATGCAGTTTTGTAGCTTGCTGTACGCACTAACCTTGGCTTGTGCTGTTGATTGTGTGTGTAACTGATTTGTAATTATATTTGTTGTAAGTGAGAACCTGTAATTGGCTCTGTACACCTAATGTAGCTTTTAAAAATGTTTATAGCTGTTGGTTTTCCATGTATGTAATAAAAATAAATATTGCTATTTACACACCAGGTGGCGTGACTATTTCTCAGTTAGCAACTTGAACACAAATAAATTACCCACGTTTCAGTAGTTGCTGCACATTTATCAAGTGACAACCCTAGCACGCTGCACTAAGGAAATACGGATTTATGGATGAAATTGAAAAATGGTTTCGGCAGCCCTGCATTCACAACGGATGCAAAACCTGCGGTTTCAGCTGACCGTTGGAATAAATGTTCAGTCTGATTTATTTACAATCAGTTTTAAAGCTAAGAATATGCTTTATTATTGGATCTTTATTTTTTTATGATTGATATTATATCGTATCGGCCTGTCAGTTAGAACAAAATTTTGACAGTTCTGAACAACTGACAGGCCGATACCGTCCGGCGGACTGTTAATCAGTGGGCCCCTTTAGAGGATATAACCAAACAGGCGTTCCCATCTGTCAACACAATAAAGACACAATATAGAAAATTGGCGGCCAATGGACATACACATTGTATGGACTGACGTTGGTCTGACATGAGTATTTTTACGTTACGTATATATTTGACGTGCCCCTCCCCCGCAAAAATCGACAGACTGTTTTGTACCGAAAATTACAGAGAAGGCGTCTCCATTTGGTTGTATTATGCTCTAAGTTCTTCACACCAAACTTCGTTCAGCAGATCTACCAACCAGTGAAAAAATTAAATGTGCTTCATGTCCGTTAAAAAAGCATGAGCATACTAATAATATTTGACCAAACTGCCGGTGCTTGTATGTTATTGCGTACTGTTTGCGCTGGCAGCGCGCCCGCGGCTGATGGAACGTTCCGAACGATAGCAGACGCTCTAATAATGCTACCTGTGGCTGTTGCTCTATTTACCAAATGTATGAGAGCGTTTGTTGTTAGTGACCCGTTGTGCTAATTTAGGGGAAGCAACGCGACACTTAATTTAGGGCCGATACAGACGGACTGTCGCCCGACTGGAATTTGTATGGGAACTGCACGCCCACTTCAACGCCGGCGTGCAGTTCCCATACAAGTTGCAGTCGGGTTGCAGTCCATATGTACCGGCCCTAACTTCACTTTTCTTTGTAGCGTAGATAAGTCTTCGTGTGTTCGCTCTATCCTGGAATATCGGGATAGATATTTAAATATTTTTAGGAAAGTGGTCAGGTAGGTATGCAAAAGTCAGCAATTCAAGCACAAATATATAAGGCTAAAAACTCTTCAAAGGGGATATGGGACATTGTAAATAAGCGAAGAAGTAAGTTTCAAAAGAGCAAACAGAGTAATATAACGGTTAAATTTAATTGCAAAGTGGTACAGAGCCCCCAAGATGTTGCGGATGTTTTCTCGGCCCAATTCGATTCTAGTAATGTTCCGGGAACAGGTGACTTGGTCTCTGCAACTCAGTGTTTAGAGAATTCGCACAGGAAACGTTTTGCGGATATATGCTGGCAGCCAATTTCACAGTCAGAAATATTTAGTATTGTTAGATGCATGGAAAACAAAACATCATATGGGTATGACGAGATTCCAATAACAGTTATTAAAAGGTGCAATGACATACTCATGGGCCCACTTACGTACCTATTCAATAAATGCTCCGATCACGGCGTGTTTCCAGATCAGTTGAAAGTGGCCAGAGTTTTGCCAGTTCATAAGAAAGGTAGTAAATCTGACCCAAAAAATTATCGGCCGATATCTCTTCTACCAACTTTATCAAAAATCTTTGAAAAGCTAATAAATTCCCGCCTTTTGAAACATCTGAAAGAAAACACTATTATCAACCCTAGGCAGTTTGGGTTTCAGAAAAATAAGTCCACCACAGACGCGGTCGATTGCTTTGTGGATGACGTTATATTAAAACTTCACAACAAAAAAAGAGTTGCAGGCCTCTTCCTCGATCTCAGCTCCGCATTTGATACGGTGGACCATGATATTCTTTTAAAAAAATTAGAATTCTACGGTGTAAGGGGTAATGTTGCTAGACTGCTAAATAGTTATCTCAAAAACCGTAAGCAATTTGTAGAGATAAAAAACCTTGAGAACAACCTCGAGAGTGCGGTTAAATCTCATTATGTTAGTGTTAAGCGGGGCATCCCGCAGGGTTCGATTTTGGGACCGCTGCTGTTCATTTTGTTTACAAATGACCTAGTTGACTATATGGACAACAGAGTGCCTGATTGCAAATTAACTTTTTTTGCCGATGACACTAGTGGAGTTATATCTTCCGATAGTATGAATGAGCTTAGCGAATTAATAAATGAGACGTTTGCGGCATTCCAGTACTGGTTCAATGTAAATAATTTGAGTCTTAACACTAGGAAAACAAATGTAATGCTGTTCAAAAACAACACAAAAAAACTGACAAGCTAGAGGTGATCATAGATGGAATACCAGTAGATATTGTGGATGTTGTTAAATTTCTTGGTATTCGTATTGATGCTGAACTAAACTGGAAACCGGAGTTAGAGGTTGTAGAAAACACAATCCTATCAGCTTGCTACGCGCTTAGAAGTCTAAGGGAAGAACTCTCGATTGAACAGCTAAAAGTAGTGTACTATGCGCTAGTGGAGTCCAGGCTGAGGTACAGCATCAAACTTTGGGGAAACAGCTTCAAATACAATATAAATAAAGCCATTGTAGTACAAAAAAGAGCAATACGAACAATAATGCGCATACCACAATGGGTATCTTGCCGTGATCACTTCTCAAGTTTAGTTATCCTGACAGCTCCTTCGTTATACGTGCTTGTTTTATTAACTGACTTTGTGAAAAATATCGCTAACTTTGAGTCTTCTGCGGAGCAGGAGTTGCGCCTTCAATCACAAACAAAAAACATAAAGCACTCTTTCTGCCCTAAACAACAAGTAGCAAGGCATTGTGTAAGGTATCAAGCTATCCGGATTTTTAACCAACTACCGACAAATCTAAAAGCCATTACAGATTATAAGATGTTTAGTAAGCACTTGAAGATATTTTTATTGAGGGGGTGTTTTTACAGTATTGACCAGATATTTGCAAATTAAACCGATTTTTACAAAATTATCATGCATGTAACTTTACACTTTTAATGATGACATTTTTATTACTTTATCTGTACTTTTTTTTTGTTGGTACAAGTGTGTTTTTGGAATTTTAATTATTGACATGTCCGGTCCCGCTGTTATTGTATAATTTTAATTATGTGCATGTATTAGTTTGTAAGATTTTTCCAACACAATATCATATTGTTATAGAAATAAATAAATAAATGAAATGACAAGAATTTGGTCCAGTGTAGCAACCACCGACCTTTGATCTTGAATAACTTCTGACGCGCACACATTATATGCGTCAACTTTTTAGAAAACCTTAAGAACGCCATAATGAAGTTGTATGCGAGTTTCCAGCTTATTATCGCTGACTTCTAAAATTGTTAGCATTAAATAAATACTTTTTAACAAATTTAAACTGCAATCGTGCACATTTCTTACTCGTATTTCTAGTATGATAGAAATGGCAGTCATCATTATTTAAGGCGGCAATAATGGTACCATAAAAATAACAAATAACTTCCAAACCAAGCTGCTTCTAAATTCTAGTAGAAGCCACGGCTTAAAAATAGACGTGTCGCCGCAGAGGGACTACACGAGCGACAAACGAGAGCATTATGTGGTCCATTACGGACCCTATCGCTCCCTAGATCTGCGACCTCTACGGACTATGCTAGGGGTGGTTCTTATTTTAAAATGCTGTTCAATTTATATTTACTTGCCTAAAGGCAATTAAACATATTGGTAAGCTTTTGCTTTTAAGCTTTCTAAACATGTGTACGAAGATGACGCATTGATACTCTTAATAGGTACCTACTTATAGAATAATCGAAAGTTGTAATTTTAGGTACATACTAACTTAATCTAATTGGACAATGAACACATCAAACAAACATCACTATAAATTTGCATAAATCAGTTCTGCAGCTATCTTTTCCAATTACTAGAAACGAGTAAAAATGTCGTAAAAGACATTTTTTCTAGATACGATAATATTATTGTACGGTAAGTAGACCTGTGACACCAAGATTTATAAACTAAATTTAATATTTTGTCGTCATTCAACTAATACCGTTCGATTTGGGTTGAAAAGCTGAGTAGGTAGCGAAAGTTAATTTGGAAAAACTTTGAAGTTCAATTTCTTTTACATATTCAAGAAATGTCCGAAGATATAAATATACCAATATAGTCAAACAAGTACTCAAGAGTGACACAAAAATCATAGAACGGAACAAACGGCTTCAATATATTATAATAAAGTCAGTATCTTACAAAATTTCAAGTAGGTACTTTCTTTCAACAACCGTCCAGCCGCAAACAAATCGCATAACATCAAACAAATAGCACGTAGTACGTTGCTTCTGGAAAAAAATATATGGAAAACTTGGCATAATTAATAGAAGACTTTTTTCAATTGGGATATGTACGTTATGGACCGAAGTTATTTTTCATCAACCCTCCCCAACCCTCCCCCCTCTGCGTCACCCCCCCACACCCCCGCAAAGGGCCCGAACCGCGGTTTTTCTAAATTTTTAAGAAAACCGTTCAAGATATAGAAAAAGTGTGTAGGAACGAAGTGATCCTTAGTAAATTTGCTATTTATCTCTTATACACACTATAGTGCTATCACTTATAGTTTTTGTGAAATCTGTCACCATGTATGCATTTTTTTTAGAATTTACGTTTTTTTTCTTTTGTAAGATAACTTTTCTCAAAATATACTTACGATGTCGCTAAATTTTGTTTAATTTAAATAAATAGTTAATATGTTCTTTAAAATGGTGTATTATTTATTTCTAAACTCCTTCATTTGACGATGCTATGCCATTTTGAACATACATCGTCTTCAAACATTTTTAAGCTCACCGGAGATCGTTACTATTAAATTAACCACTTGACTGCGAAACAGATCGCACGGTCGCGTTTTTATAGCTCGCCTCACATAGAAGGTAGCCTATAGAAGTGGTGTGCGCGTGCCTCCGTTATGGGCAAAATATACGCAATGCGACAATATTAAAAACACGTTTTAACATTCCTGACAATATACCAAAAACAATAATCTACGTATTTCGGTCGGGTTATTGAAATGAAATGAATTTTTTTATTTGTTGCCCACCATAACCCATACCACATTTATGGTGGGGAACAAACAAAAAGTGAGACTGTGACAAGGACAAGCAATAGTACCGCTTTCTTGCTACTCCTACTGAAAGTTCTATAAGTGTATCTCGTTCGGTCATTTGGCCCCTTCCCCGTTTCCTCTCTATTATTGTACCTCTATGTTGCCTCACCATGCCTGTCACGCTCTAACAAGTATGTAAGTGCGAAAGGGACGCGCATAGTGATAGGCGATAAAAATGGAACCGTGCTGCGCTCGCTGACCGAATTTTATACAACACAAACGAGGGTAAACCCACGATTTTTGACCACCACACACATGAAAAGTTCATCATCTTCTTCGCGTTGTTCCCGGCATGTTGCCACAGCTCATGGGAGCCTGGGGTCCGCTGGCAACTAATCCCATGATTTGACGTAGACACTAGTTTTTACGAAAGCGACTGCCATCTGACCTTCCAACCCAGAGGGGAAACTAGGCCTTATTGGGATTAGTCCGGTTTCCTCACGATGTTTTCCTTCACCGAAAAGCGACAACTAACGCGAGGAAGAAGATGTGTGTGGTGATCAAAAATCGTGGGTTCACCCTCGGTTGTGCTGTAGGTACCTAAAAATTTCGGTCAGGATCCGTTTCATATACAGACAAGTGGTTAATAACGATATTAGCTGACATTGAAAATATTTGAAGGCGATGTATTTTAAAAATGGCATAGGATCGTCAAATGAAGTAGTTTAATAATAAATAACACATACATACATATAATCACGCCTATTTCCCGGAGGAGTAGGCAGAGACCACGGTTTTCCACTTGCTACGATCCTGACATACTTCTTTCGCTTCCTTCATTTTTTATTACATTCCTCATACACGCTCGCCGGTTTAGGGTGCTCTTGACCTGGCCTTTCTTCAGGATTTGCCCGATCTGATCAGAGAAAATCCGCCAAGGTCGACCCCTTCCAACTCCCACTTCCACTTCTCCCTTATACACTCTCTTTGAGGCTAACAATTTCACTCTTTCTTTCCACATGTCCAAATCATCTCAAAATACCTTTCCCAATTTTAGTCACTACATCAACATTCAGTCCACACTTTTCCCTTATCACACTGTTCCTAATTCTATCTTGCAATCTCACACCACACACACTTCTCAGCGCTTTCATTTCCACTGCATTCACTTGGCTCTGATGCCTCTTCTGCCATACCCAACTTTCGCTACCATACATAAGTGTAGGCACCAACATCCCTCTATGAACAGCCAACCGTGCTTTTTACGACACCTTCTGGCTGCTCATAAAAGCGTTAAGTGTCCCATTCACACGTTTTCCAGCATTCACTCTCCTTTCAATGTCTTTATCATGCTTACCGTCCCTAGTGAACAAGGTTCCCAGATACACAAACTCTTTCAATAAATAATACCCATTTTAAATAACATATTAACTATTTACTTAAATAAAAAAACCGGTCAAGTGCGAGTCGAACTCGCGTTCCAAGGGTTCCGTACATAAGTCCGACTCACGCTTGACTGCACATTTCTAATAGGTTTTCCTATTATCTATAGGTAAAGTACTATTTTGTGTATTTTTTCAAAATTTTAGGCCCAGGAGTTTCAGAGATAAAGGGGGGGGGGGGGGGAATGGTCGGACAGACAGACAGACGCACGAGTGATCTTACAAGGGTTCCGGTTTTTCCTTTTGAGGTACGGAACCCTAAAAGCGTGAAAGATATCGTAAGTGTTATTTGACAAAAGTCATTAAACACTGAAAATGCTAAAAATAGCATCTTCCGTGACGTATTGCGCAAAAACTATAAGTGATAGCAATATAGTGTGTATAAGAGATAAATAGAAAATTTAATAAGGATCACTTCGTTCCTACACCCTTTTTCTGTATCTTGAACAGTTTTCTTAAAAATTGAGAAAAACTAGGTTTTGGACCCTTTGCGGGGGTGTGGGGGGGTGACGCAGAGGGGGGATGGGAGGGGAGGGTTGATGAAAAATAACCTCGGTCGACAACGTACATATCCCAATTAAAAAAAGTCTTCTATTAATTATGCCATAATTTTAGCTAATTTCACTGAACGGCTTTGTGTTTGAAGTTACAGTATAATCTTATACCTTTAAACGAGCAATTCTTGTATACGTATTTATATATTTAATAGATAAAGATAAACGCGACTAACGATTTCGATGAAATTTGCTATGTGGGGGTTTCTGGGGGCGGAACATCGATCTGGCTAGGTCTTATCTCTGGGAAAACGCGCATTTTTGGGTTTTTATATGTTTTCCGAGCAAAGATCGGACTCCCAGTGTTATATAAACGCAGAATCTACGGTTCAGAGCGACCCTACCTCCGCAGATCCCGGCTTACGTCGCTTGTGGTCGCAAGATCGCTACGTGACGCGTTACATTTCAAAGCGGTTAGTGGTCGCCATCCTCACTTAAGATACCAAGAAATAGTGTCACCTCAACGTTTGCCTAAATAAAATTAAACCAATTAAAATATTTAAAGACATTTGATTTAAGTACATTGATATACAGAAGTGTATGTTACCTACTGATACCTACTTTTAAAGTTAGGTACTATGTTAAGTACCTAGAATCTACTTGACATTAATTTCCTGGGTAAAATACGGTGATAAAAACCTATCTACGAAATTTTTACTTACTTATTTATTCTTCGATGATTTTTATATAATGTAGAACAATACACACCTAGCTTAGAAGTAGAATAAACATGTGAATTTTGTAAGATTTTTCCCTTTTTATTTTTCGAGAATATAATATGTTGTGTGTTTATATATTATAAGCCACAGTATTCGTGGTATTACGGCAGCTCCACCTCCGCAGATTCTAGCTTAAAACGTAGGATGTGGTTTTACCACTGTTATAGCTGTTTGTTGTTGCTAAGTACTGAAAGCATTCCCTTTTACGAATGTTCGATTTAAAAAAATAGCAATTCACGTTACATTCTTCTGAGGGTCATTTGGAAGACAAACTTGGTTAGGAAAATGCACTTACGTTACATAGCGTTGTTCAAAAACAACAAAGAATCAAAATCCATTATACGGATTCCAGTAACAAAAGTAAAAAAGACAAACACATCTATAATGCCTTCCATCCGTACTCGATGGCTGTACAAAGTTAGATCTTTAGATTCTGCCGAACCTGAGTTATCCGCAGGAAAAGTATTATCTTTTTCTCTATTGACTTTGTTTCTCATTTGCATAGATGCACTGTATAATTGAAAAATTCGACGTTACAGGAATGTAAGAAAAAAACACATAACAAATTAAAAGGGTCACATTTGTGAGCTTTTCGAAATGTAACAGTTATATCATGCTGATAAGTTATTTTGACATTGGAAATGTCTTTTCGTTCGCTCCAGTATAGGGTCCGATTTCACGAAAAAGTGCGATCCCCTTATATCTCGGAAAGTTGCGAAGATATGATATTAAAAAAAGGCTCAAAAGACGCATAATCATGAGAGCTGTAAGGTGCAAAAATAATTATTCGAGAAAGTCAAAAACGAAAAAAGTTATGGTCGAAATAGTGAAAATAAAATTCATTTTTTTCCGAATTTTTGATTTTGGTGCTCGATAATTTGGAAACGAAGTATGATATCAAAAATTTGAGAAAAACGGCTCTGGACAATTTAGTCAGCTAGAATTTGAGCCTAAAATAAAGACGATCGGGTTAAGGGTTTGCCCTGTAGCCTAACCTTAAAATAGTCAAAAAGACAGAACGACATTTTTCACATGACATTAAATTTATGACTTCCATGTTTCGCAGAGTTCGTTATCGGTGTTTGTTGTGTATTATCGTGATTATGACGGCAGAATAACACTTGCACTGCGTGGGCTATCAAAATCGCTGCAGATTTTTCTTGGTCTAACTCTATCTATCCTGTTTGAGACGGGCGTACATAACGTGTTCACTATTCGACAATCTATGCATTCTTGTGGTGGTGGAAATAGAAATAGAGATAGAGATATAGGTAGAGGTAGAGGTAGAGGTAGAGGTAGAGGTAGAGGTAGAGGTAGAGGTAGAGGTAGAGGTAGAGGTAGAGGTAGAGGTAGAGGTAGGGGTAGAGGTAGAGGTAGAGGTAGAGGTAGAGGTAGAGGTAGAGGTAGAGGTAGAGGTAGAGGTAGAGGTAGAGGTAGAGGTAGAGGTAGAGGTAGAGGCAGAGGCAGAGGCAGAGGCAGAGGCAGAGGCAGAGGCAGAGGCAGAGGCAGAGGCAGAGGCAGAGGCAGAGGCAGAGGCAGAGGCAGAGGCAGAGGCAGAGGCAGAGGTAGAGGTAGAGGTAGAGGTAGAGGTAGAGGTAGAGGTAGAGGTAGAGGTAGAGGTAGAGGTAGAGGTAGAGGTAGAGGTAGAGGTAGAAATAGAAATAATTTTATTCGTGAGCACAAACACAAAATAAAAACTTATACAGAGAAACATAAAAAAGAGAAAGTGCCACGAAATGGTCTCACCTCAGCATGTTGCTGGCGGCTGCTAGCAGATAGCTGATGCTGAACCCTGGCAGTACCTAGTGGAGCTCGGGTTTAATACAATATAAGCACACGCTGTTTTGGTCATCGGACTCGTCTCCATGAGCACTTAGGAGAGTAGTACCCAAGATAGAGCTGATACTGAACCCTGGCTGTACCTAAAGGAACTCAGGTTTGTTGCAACATAGGCACACGCTGTTTTGGTCATCCGACTCGTCTTGATGAGCACTTAGGAGAGTAGTACCCAAGATAGAGCTGATAGAGCTGTTTTGGACATCCGATTCGTCATGATGATCACATGGTAGAGCATTACCCAAGATAGCTGATGCTGAACCCTGGTAGTACCTATTGGAACTCAGGTTTGGTGCAACATAGACAAACGCTGTTACGTTCATCTCTCGTCGCGTCAAACTGCTGTCAAGAAAATTTCATATCTTGCAGCAAATGGGCCGCTGCCGATCAAGACTCGAGTGACGATAACGGCGATGTGGCTACCACTTCTCGAGTTGACTACGGATTTGCCGTGTTATAATTTTCTTGTACTTTGAACATTAATATATACCGGGTGTGGCCTGTAACATGAGCAAAAAATTAAACTGTAGGCTGTACTCCTCATACTGACCAACATTTGTTCAGCGACTTTTAAAAATAACTTGTGGTTTGATTTTTATTACACTTTAAAGTTTATTCTAAGACGCAATGTATTGCGAATTTTGTTATGTTTAAGGCGTGACAAGCAACGTCAATCACAATGATATGGCGTGGCGATGGCGTCCATTGAAGACAATATTTATTTTGTATGAAAAATAGGGAGTCTAAATACTTCATAATTTTTAAAAGTTGTTGAACAAAAGTGTCTCCGTTTGAGGAGTACAATCTATGTTATAATTCTTTGCTCGTGTTACAGGCCACACCGTGTATATCCTGCTTATTAATCGAAGAATGAAATATGTACCTATACTTATGCGCCACGGCGACAATTATTCAAACTGCGATACGCGTGTGGAAATTTTGCAAATTGTTTGTTCACATGCGTTATGTCCAGGATACTTATGTTAATCTAAGAATAAAATAATTATCATTCAACGTTGTAGTTTTATTTTGGAACTTTTTTTTATCCAGACTTTCTCGTCGCTCAGCGACAATATTTTTTCGAATTCCGTAGATTCATTTCCAATGTGCTCGATAGTCGTGTGAGGCACGAAATCTGTGAATTTTTTATACAATGATTACTATAATTTGTTTACGAAACTGCCGAAATGTTTTATATACTGCATGTGCCGGCTGCTGTGGGTACAGGCAGTACAGCTGAGTGCAATAACACTGCTTACTATCGATGTAATGGATTTATTTGCAATGCGGTCAGAGCAATCCGAACGTGGAATTGTACAGAAAAAACGATGAGTAAACGATACTCCTTTTTTATCAGTTTTGATTAATCCCTTTATAACGGATTACCCCCAAATTGATAATTGCAGGAACAACGAAGTTTTATAAAGAATTACAGTTTTTATAAGCAGGCAATGTTTGGCATGATAGGCAATGTTGAGCAAGTTTACGGTACCTTAAGATGCGGCATGAAGCTTGAAGATAGGTACTTATGGCCATTTATCTCAATAACTCTGAAAATATAGTTACTTTTATTTTAAATTTTGCATCAGATCCCTCGGCAATATCACTGGCTATTTTATACTAAAATTTTCCTGCTATGGTATACAGGGTAATCGTATACAACAGGAAATAAATTAAAAATACTTAGACATGTTTTCGTGTTTTTTTTCTGTCGAGCCAGTTTTACCTTGATTAGTTTTGGTTAGAGTCTTAAAAATAAGTATAGTCTAGTTTCCGTGTGATTTTATTCATGGCATTAGGGTTCTTGCTAAATTGGAAATTCTATGGCGTAAGTATTGAAAACCAATTTAGCTAGGACACTAAATGGCGCAACAATCGCGGAGCGTGATGGTACTTATTTTCACGAAATGGGCAAACTGTTAAACTCTTTTCAATACTTTGACATGCGATCTCATTGTACCTACACAGTTATGACCTTAAATGAATCTTATCTTGTATTCTTATTTACTTACCTACTTATCTTAAGCTTAGCGCTCCAATGGAATATGTATACTGTATTGTCATTGCACATGTCGACGGGAATATACTTACCATGGCCGGAGTTTGCATATTCATACCACCCAGCAGCCACGACTAGCGTTTATGCAATTTTGTATATACTAGCTAAATCAATATTGACCTGCTGGTGTACAAGTGAAAACAATAACAGGCAATAGCCTGAGCCATCTATTGTGGGCGTCAGATGCATTGGGTGCATGTACTCGTAGCTGCAATACATCGTTGCAACAAGGCTGCGGCTACGAGGCTGGTATGATCGTGCGCGAACAAAGGTTTGGTCGGGTGCGACAGCATGTGAGTCCATAATGTCACGACAATTTTAAAGGGCTGCTTTTTATTTTGTTGTCGAAATATTATTTTAGGCAGAATTAGAGAAAAATATTGGGTGGATAGATGGAGGGTTGGCCGACTTGGAGCACTTGCCCCACAGAAAAAAAATTTCGCAGCAAAAAAAATTGGTGAATAGTTATCATAAAATGTAGCAGAATTAGACTATATAATTAAGACGTCTATTAAATACCTTGCTCAAATTGCTCAAAAAACAACATTTATTTGGTTGTTGTATGCCAGAACCATTAATGAGAGTCCAGTATACTTGCCCAGATAGGAGACTTGAACCATTTTATTAAAAAAATGTTTAAATAAAATATTTATTTTATCAGCACCAATATCACCAAAAGTAGGTCACCGAGACTCCCCTCACCGTTATGTAGGTACTCGTAGATTACTTAGTAGTCCTATAGCACTTTTCTACGACATGAGCTACAAATAAGCAATTTTCTAGATATCGTGTCGTCTGAGACATTGCACCCACGCAGCATTGATGCATTGTCGCAAGCACTCCGTCTTACACAGAACTGAACCTAAAGCTGACCAAACTGTTCTTTAAAACAATAAGCACAAAATTCAAATTTGCATGACTTTCTTGTTTTTGTAGAGGTAGCTGAATGGTTGGGTCCTTTTGCGTTCTATTTAGCACCTGACTTCAGAAATACTGCCATTCGGTTTGGTAATCCTAAAAATATATATGTAGTGTGCTAAAAATATATATCTAGGCAGCATGGCGTAGCTACTAAAGTAAAAACGCTAAGCACGAAGAATTTAGTACACTGACCCGCTATTGCTATAGACATAGCTTTATCGCACGCTCATAATTGCTAGTTCTATCTCGCCGATGATGCCGGCGGTCATTGCCACTGCGCGAGCGGTACCTACAGTAATATATTATAATTATGTGGGTGCGATAGATATAGGAACATGCGGGTCAATGTACGAAATTCTTCATGCTTAGCATCCCTAATTTATACACAAGTTATTATTCCATGTTTAACTTCTAATCCTATAATAGTAGTTATTTACGATACAAGTGCGAAAAATAGGAAATTTGCAAAGAGTGGCGAATTTTAAAACATGACCGAAGGGTGTATTGTAATTCGACACAAGTTGCGAATTACCTATTCGCACGAGTATCGTACAACGTTTTACAGTATATACGTATGTACTGTAACAGTACGTAATAAATTTTCGACGTAGTTACGTAATGTGCTTATTATAGCACAGGGTGTCGTAATGGAGCACCAGATGTATTGTAAACGTAATTAAGTAATACCAGGTTCTTCATTTAAGGTACTGGCAATAGGAATTATTTTGGGTCTAGTAGTGCTTTTGATATTACGTGTAGATCGGAGCTTTCTCCGCTCCGGGTACCTAATATTGTTTGCTAAACCTTCATTGTATTTATAGTTGTTATGAATGTTATGATATTATACATTGTTACTGTTGGTGTTAGTTGTATACCAAACATCGAATTTGTCGTAATGTATAATATCCATACGTGTAGGTAAGTACCTACTGTAATAACTAATTTAAAGCTAACACTCAGAGAACTAGATCCCAACTATCTGAACTACGGCTCCCAATACCGACAGCGAGTGTAGATTGCGGGTAATCTAGCTCTCAGAGAGGTCCAAACTATATTAACTTGTGACTGTGAGTTATAGGAGAAAGAGGGTGATTTAATGGTGAAATTACTGGGGGTAATCTTATGAAATACACTTACTGTAAATCTTATGAAATACCTTTATGTAAAAGAGACGTCATTATAGATAACCATTAATTTATTAGTTGGGTTAAAGACAAGTAAATGATAAATTTAATATTAAAAATATGTAGATCAGATTATGATAATTTTCATATTAATCATCATCATCATCATTTTAGCCTATATACGTCCCACTGCTGGGCACAGGCCTCCTCTCACTCGCAAGAGGTGTGAGTTCATATTAATAACAGAAATGTACTCAACAAAACTCAGGTAACCCTCCTTAACGCCTGTCATCTTAAATATTTTAACTGAGCATTATATGATATTTGCGATAAAGGGTTAACTAAAAACATAATTATTTTCTCATAAACACACAAATTACTTACACTTAGACGCGAGCCTCGCATAGCGAACTCAACGTGCCTCCACACCACATCAATAGGCCTTCAGGGATGCATCATCGTTACACATCCGAATAATTTCCACTGTGGAAACAGTCCGTTTATCGACCCAAAGTCCCACAACACAAATATACCTCTGATATGTATGAGCTTGTACCGACACGCTCTTATCACTCAAACAAACAGTATATTATTGCTTAATTCATATCCCAAATAAGTTGGTTTGTTCGATCCCTCGGAGGCCGTGAGCTAACAGGATCAAGTGTTTGAATATAATTTGGAAGCTGGGCTTTTGCATATACATAGGTATTTTATGTGGGTTATGTGTACGTAATTAATAGTTTCTGTTCTAGCTTTATACGACTTGATATTGAAGGGTGCGACTGAATGTGCATATACTGCCTATAAAATAAACTACACAGAAGGTAGTTTCTAAACATTATAGTTCCAAAGTTCATCCAAGAGTGATTACTGATTATGTATACTAAGCCCAAAATGTCTGTAAATAAATGTTGAACTGTGAATATAAATCACCGGGTAGATACAAATGACAATGGTTTTCCAAAAGTGAATTGTTATTTATGGTACCTATAGATAACTAAAGATACGCACAAAAAAAATCAAAATATTGCAACTGATAATATCATAAGAACGAGTTTTTCTACCTTTTACCTCAAATCAAACAGTAACAAAATCCCAACGTGCGGAAGTACTAAGCATTCCAAGGTGTTGAGAGCACCCTTGATCAGACAAGGGCTTATCTAACTATGAAGTTTCCAGTAAGATGGATCGTTGTTGTACCAAGGATAAGAACTCCCAGTTGTAATCGGAGCCGTAAGCCGGCGCGCAAAGCCTCGCATTAGCAGCCCCGTCACGAGGACGAATTTATAATTAATCCACGCTTACCAGCGTGGCTTGTGATTTTTAATTTTAAACTAAGAAATTTTCAGCGTTTATCAGGTGTAAATCGTGTTCTTGGTTAAGTTTCAAAAATAATTATTTAAAGGTATAAAATGGACGGAGAAGATAACGAATGAAGAGGTAATACGAAGAGTGAAAGAGAAGAGGATGATATTGAACACCATCAACAACAGACGGGGAAAAATTATTGGACATTTGTTACGGCACGACAACTTCTTTAAAACCATCATAGGAGGCAAGATAGAAGGAAAGAGAGGCAGGGGCAGACCAAGACGTAGCTATGTAGACCAAATAAAAGAAAAAGCTGGTGTCGTGTCGTATCAAGAGGTTAAGGCTATGGCTTATGAGAGGAAGAAATGGAAAATACTCCACCGACAATTTTCATTAGTTTTATACTTTGGCTAAGAGAACTGGAGTAGAACGGGAATGATATTAAAAATAATGTCGACAAAAAGGAATTTACGCACTAGAATGTACCGAGAGTTATGTTATGGTTATATTTAAATTAAAAATGTTCTGCTAAATCGCAAGTAGAATTGTCTACTTACTGAGTCACTGAGGGACGTTATCAAATTATCTTTTCTCATACCTACTTTAATTACACAGATTACCAGTTCGCCGGAAGATATCAGGCTGTCAGTTGTTCGGAGCTGTCAAATTTTGCGTTTAACTGTCAGGCCGATATCGTCCAGCGGACTGGTAATCAGTGGGCCCCTTTACTTCACTTTATTATTTTTTACACATCGTAATATTTCATTTACACATGAACCACTTCTGCTTTAGTTGAAATTTGGCGTAATTCCGTAATTCCAATGACAATGCATTAATATGCAAACATGCATCTAATCTGATGATGCAGTCGCAAGATCAGAATGTAGTCAAAGGAACTCCTCGATGGAAAAACAAAACACAAAAGCATTGCAGCAGCAGTTTTGCCTCATTACAAAATTTTCCACGCGTGAGTTTATCAAAATAAATAATCAAAGGAGAGAAGAAGTACAGACGGCAATAATAGTGTGTATTAAATACATATTTTTTGACAGTAGCTTATTCATGTATGTACCTACATGTACAGAGTTATTTTCTTCTTTGTAGACAGTTCT
This sequence comes from Cydia splendana, assembly GCF_910591565.1. Taxonomy (NCBI): domain Eukaryota; kingdom Metazoa; phylum Arthropoda; class Insecta; order Lepidoptera; family Tortricidae; genus Cydia; species Cydia splendana. The sequence continues at coordinate 6,777,068 of NC_085963.1, forward strand.
CCTGCAAGTGCATCACAAAATAAGCTTGCTTATGGTTAGGTATTAGTATAAAATTATATAGGTACCTACGCTGTCTATCTCATAGTATCTGTTTTAACTTGGAACATATTGGCTTTGCAAATTCCTGGTACTCAATTTGAGCATCAAATGAGCTTAAATGCTTACAAGACTACGCTTCGGGGTGAAATTTGTTTGCCTTCAAACTGCTATCGCTAGAGAGACTGGGGCATGGACCTGATTGGGAATGTACTTGGTGATTAAATTGGATTTGGCGTCCTGTTTCCGCTAAACTAACTGCCATCGTGTAGAAGCGCAACATGCTTAACTCGTTAGATTGTTGTTATATTTTTTAAGTGTTAAATACCGAAGGGAGTTTCTTACCTCACAGCTTTATACGAGTAGTTATGAATCTGAGAAGGTATCTAGTCAATTTTAAAGAGCATGCAGGGTAAACTCTGGGCCAAGTTTTAATGGCATGTCGTAACCTAGTATGGTAAGATTAGTACCGATCATAACTTGCAGGTTGTTCTCAGCTACAATGTGTGTGCGATGTATAAAGATAATACTTACTTAGCTTGAAAATAGTAATCAGACGAATATGGGCCTACGCAAACCGGTGGAGCGCAGCGCAGATCACCGAGGAGGATTTATTTAATTTAAAGTGATCCGCGCTGCGCTTCGCTGGATTGCGAAGGCCTATATGTGCTTAAAGCTTAGAATGACTGAAGCTAATATAGACACATTATTTTTTATATTACTTACTGTTAAAACTTTTCATTTTAATCATTTCAAGATTTAGACCGACTGTAAGGTAAGATGTTCATGTTTAGGAAAGCAGACGAATGATTGATTATTCGATCATATGAAGCCTAATAGAGTTAGACCAAGAAAAGTCTGCAACGATTTTGATAGCACACGCAGTGCAAGTGTTATTTTAAACGTCAATCTTCTATGAAATTATGACGTTTAAATAACACTTGCACTGCGTGTGCTATCAAAATCATGGCAGACTTTTCTTGGTCTAACTCTACCGGTATTTAGTAGATTAGGTAAGTTTACGATTAATCAGATCATCGGCCCGATTCCAACTTTAAGATACGTCATTTTCAAATGTGAGGTTTCTTCAAACAAAAACGTCACTTTTGACACTGACACATCTAATCCATATCGTTTCTAGATCTATTAATTGACGTATCTTAAAGTTCGAATCGGGCAGTAGGTCTATACTTTGGCAGCAAAAACATGTGATAAGAGTTTAGACTTGCCAGTATTGTGGTTGTTTAAATTTGTTCCCAAAATGGTTTGTACTTGTATAGGTACTGTGTACAAAGGGAAACTCGAATATCACAGAAAACGTGTTACCATCAATTAGCCGAATGATTCCAGTAACATAATAATGAGCATGGAGCAAACAGAACGCTCGATCAATAAGCTGGCAGCTGGCGAAGTGTCAGTGTCACGCGGCGGGTGATTTATCGACGTGTGTGTGTGTGTGTTAATGTTTAACTGGGATGATGACCAGATAGAGTCATAGTCAATTTTGATAGCCCTAACTATGCAAGTGTTATTTTAAACGTCAAAATTCTATGTTATTATGACGTTTAGGTATTAGTTGCACAGTCTGGGCTATCAAAATCGCTGCCAACTTAGCTTGGTCTAACTTTAGTAACGCTATTCTGCAGTGGAATCCCTAAAGAATGTTTTCCGCTCTTGTAATAGTGGAGATTCTAATTTTAGTCAAAAAAAAAAACAAGCTTTTTGGTTGAGATAGGATAGGATGTTAAGGGGCCCACAGATTACCAGTTCGCCGGACAATATTTATCAGCCTAAACGCTAAAGGTTCCGAACAACTGATAAGCTGATATCATCCGGCGAACTGGTAATCAGTGGGCCCCTTTACTCTAAAGGCGCCTGACAATATGTTACTGTATGGCAGGGGTCTCCAAACTTTATTACCTGAGGGCCATATTGCGCCTCAGAATTTTCGCGCGGGCCACCGTCGGGCCGGGGTTTGGAGAGCCCTGCTGTATGGGATCTGGGAAAGGGCATTTTTTTTATATTAAAAAGTATAACTAAGGTACACTTCTGAGTGCTCCTCACTGTCCCAGTACATGTTGTTTTTAAAATTAAGTTACCTACTGTTAATAGAGACGACAGCTGGATGTCATCTGGCAAGGCATTAGCATGTCTAGCACTACGTTTATCTTAGTTGCGAATCAGAATCTGCCCAATATGACTCACGCTAGACCGAGCCGGGGCTGGGCCGGAGCTTCCGACGCTTCGTTTTCTATGGAAAGCACCACGTGATCACCGACCAGCAGTCATGGAAAATGACAACGACTTCATAATTAATGTAGCTAGAGTAGCAAATTCAATATTTTAATAGTAGCACTGGAAAACAAAGTTTTTATTTCAACTGAGGTTAGTCTAATATTAATATAACAAATGGACAAAAAAGGACAATGGGATAGCGTAGTTACGAAGATTTTAAGTTTAAAATGGCTGAAACCACGGTCACAGGAATTGCCATATCCATCATGTACGAGTACTATTTTAGTTAAGTTAAATTGGATTCCAGTTAACAAACCTTTTTTACTTTTTTTTTTCCCCGATATGTTTAACCAAGCCTAAATAAATAGAGATTCACTGCTCTCAATGTCAACCGCTACAATAGACCCTTAAGGTTCCTTTGACATTGTTGTGAGGATCGACAAATGGACACACACCGTTTTGCACACCGTGTTCATACAAACAACTACACGGTATTTTATATTATACCGGGTGTGGCTTGTAACACGAGCAAAAAATTAAACTGTAGGCTGTACTCAAAATGACCAAACTTTGTTCAGAGACTTTTAAAAATAACTTGTATTTTTAGTTTTAGCACACTTTAAAGTTTATTTCAAGACGCGATGTATTGCGAATTTTCTTAAGTTTAAAGCGTAACAAGCAACGCCATTAACACTGATAAATAACAGCGTACCTTATATTGAAGAGAAATAAGATTATATTTAATTTGTATGAAAAATAGAAAGTCTAAAGACTTAATAATTTTAAAAGTAATAGATCAAAAGTGTCATCGTTTGAGGCGTGTACTCTATGCTTAAATTATTTGCTCGTGGTGCAGGCTACACCCGGTATAGTATGTACAAGGGCGTTCAAAAGTGCATCGATAGATGTCGACCGTAATGCCTTAATATTACGGTTGAAACATGTCCATGCACTTTTGAACGCCAGTGTACGTTGATAGCATGGTCGTGTGTGTGTGGTCGCCGCGGGTCAAATATTTACAGGACTGATTGAACTCGTTACCTTTAGCGCTCGTTCATTGATAATGAGCACTATTAGGCGCAAAGTGCTACCGTTCAGTTCAGTACCTACCTCTAGTGTAAATTACATTCGATAACGTGACGTGACGTATGCGTTTGCGTTAAGTGTCATATTATATGGGATTTTGAGTTTCCAAATAGTCCCGCTTGGCGCGCTGTTCAAAATCCCATACAAAAATAGACACGTTATGTCTATTAAAAAAAACTAGTTTAATGTACCTATTCAAAAGGTACTTGAATACAAAATACAGTACGTAGAGGCCCCCTTTTTTAAATACCTATCGTTAAATTTAAATAGTCACGATTATTTACCTGTGGTGCACGTTGATGGACTCTTAAGTCAAAGATCGTAGATTTCTCCGTGCTCGGATCTTGGCACAACTTAACAATTTGTCATTAACTTCTGAATATAATTATAGCAAAAACTACATGATTTTTGGCAAAATCAAACTGTTGTTGATCTGTTTCAACAAGAGACAATTGTTGTCTACAATATAATATTATTACTTTATATTGATATACGTAAAATTACAATACTAGTAGATACAAAGTTTTAAGCTACCCTTTAAATACACTACACAAATAATTCATTCCTATCTCTTTTTGTTTACATAAAGTCCCAAATAAATTGGAGCATAGTTTAGCAAATAATATCGGTTCCAAATAAACTAAACTTTTAATTAACGCTGTAACTTGTTCTGGTTTTGTTCAAGCCAAAATCAACTCAATGTTCTGTAAAATAGGGTTAAAATTAGATTCACGCGGATAGGTCGGCCAATACGCAAATATTTGCCGGACGTGTGGCGGCCATGATGGGTCAACTGAAGCGTTTAATACGGGCGTAAACGTGGGTGTGGGCTGTTGGAGTGGGGTGGGCAGTGGGCAGTGGGCAAGTGGAGCACAAGGCTTCAACAAAGCCTGGCGGACATTGATACGAGGAACTTTTCTTCGCGAGTTTAACGAAGCGGATATTATTATAGAAATGTTCGCGCGTTTAAAGAATATTCATGTTTTATGTAGGTTTCAACAACAATGCAGAGTATCTTTCTTCCTGAACTTTGATAATAGCATATGGATCATAATTTTACTTTTCGCAAACGATCTTTGCCGTATATGGATTAAATCCATCATAAATAATGTGGATAATAAGTTTTATTAAGACAGAGGAGATATAGTGACCTCACGCGGTACTTAAAACGTGTCTGTATTTTACATTCAATGAGTAATATTGATATTATTTTAATTAAAAAAACTCGGATTTTTGTAACACCTTGCTGGTTTTAAAATACCTAAGTGTCTTCTTACACTTATATTTGATATCAATTCATATAAGAATTAGTTTGTATTCGTTTCATATAACGCCGTATAAATATAATAACACCGTAGTTAAGTAATTAAGTTATGGTAGAAACGTATCTGCATCAAAGCCAGTACTTGGCGTAGAGGACGAGCCGACTGCACTCACCACGATTCACGTGCAGATTCCAGACGATTATAATATACACGTCTGCCATACCTCATATCAGCCTGCGGCGTATGTCATTAAAAATGTTATAGTTGGTTGGTTATACAGCCGGAAATTTAATGTTTTTGATGACGGCCTGGAGTTTTTTATTTCATTATGTACTTCTGACGGTCGGCTGACGATTATCGTCACCACAATATCAAATGCTTGGCGTTTTAAGTATTATAACTCCTTGAATCGCATCAAAATAAGTAACTCCGATGTGACCAAAATTTTATACTGGAAACTTTGTTTCAATAAAATACGAGTAAAGGGGATTACAAAGATAAAAATCGTTATATACAGTTTTTAGGTATGAGGACACTATTTTTAATACATTTTCTTGGTTATCCAGATGCTACGAATAATTTTGTTAAGCCAAAATAGTAGTTTCCTTTACGTGAATCAAACTGAAATGGACTATAATATTTAAAAACTTTCGCGTTTTGAACACATATTAACTCACATTTATAGACGGGTCTAACCCCACAACGGGGAGTTGCACAAATCTCTGTTTTGACATTTTGCTAGGACATCAGTTAGCCGCGACCACGACCAGTGAAACGTGTGTCGAAACGTCGGTAAATAAAGGTAATTGAATAAATTTTGCGTTAGACCCGTCTATAAATGTGAGTTAATATGAAATGGACTACTTACCTACAGTAAATTTAGTTTAAACCGGTACACATTAACATTAAAAATATCACAGCACTCGACACTTTTTAATTCCAAACCAAAACAAAGAAAAAGCCACATTTAAAACTCAAATCGCGAAATCCTTTTTGAAACTGCACTCAGGCAGTATGATGCATGTAATTAAAAAGTGGACTACGTTACATATGATAAGCCAATATAACTTGAACTCTCGCCGAGTGAATTTGCGGGGATTACTTACGGAGTTGGGATGCCTGTTGATGGTGGTTGGTAGGTGGGTAGGATGGGAAGGAGGCAACCGCGAGGCTTTGATATTGCAGCGGCATGATATGATGATTTACGCTGAAGAGCTCTGAACTTATTGGAAATTATTTGCTGCCGGAATTATGGGGTAAAAGCAGGCTTAGAGAACTAGGCGGGGTTAGCGACGGGTGCGTTTGTATGTTGCTGGAGATTCCGGTGAAATGATGAAGTTTCAGATGAAGCTGGTATTAGCTTTTAAATTAAATGTGGTGCTTCTTAATTTTACTTTTTCAAAATATAAAATATATATCATTTTTAGGGACGTACAATCTATAAGTACTTTGAGTAGTTCAGTATGTGAACTAATTTCAAATAATATTAAGCTGAGTACAGTAAGTACACTACTATTCGTACTCGTAGTTATTGAACTATAGGTACTGTGTCATGGGAAAGGAACGAATTAATATCAATTATATAAATAATTTCCCAGTAACTTATTATTGGCAAGAGCTGGATTTGAACCCACAGACTCGGGTTGGGAAGCCACAGCCACAAGCTAAAACATTTCAGTATTGCTTATTATATGATTTAGTATGTAAAAATATGATTAATACTAACGAAGTGTTTATTTATTAAATGTGTGACGTGAGATCCCAAAAATATACTCGTAATTACAACTTCATTAATGAGAAACACTCGTGCAACGAGTTTGTTTGCACTCGGCCGTGTTAAGAATTATTATATAAAATGAAAATTTCGCAATTAATGTTATATAATTAATTGCAAATGCAAATTGAACATTATGATTAATATAATGTCACAAATGAATTTGAAATAATTCTATTAATACATTCGTGCATGTGTGTCCCGCTCGCACTCCGGAGCGGCGTGCGGAGCACACTGTAGATCATCGGTGTGATAACCTCGATATGTTTTCTGGGTTGTATCAAGTCATGACAAATAAAGTCTGGATAGCAATATTACAAGACAGTGACAACATTAGTGCTAGAACAACAATTGTCACGCGCCGCAGCCCTATCGCTTAGAACAACGGGGCGGTTCGTGGGAAAATTTAAAAATTTGATAGCGATTTGCGAGTTAAAAGCGGAAGGCGATGACATATTTAAAGGTATACCTAAAAATACATTCCTCAGTATTATACATATATCAATATTATTATATGTATATATTATAGTTAAAAATGGTTGTAATCCAAACAAGTTAATTTTATTCCAGGCTGACAATAAAAAAAAAAAAAAAAATAATCGAATCTCAGTTTAGTAAGACGTTGTTCTAGTTTAAATTAGCTACATACTTAATTGAAACTGTTATACAAGTTTAAAGTGACATTTGTGGTCACTAAATGCTTGTAATAGTTTGACCAATATGGCCGCTTAATTTGATATCAAACCTTCTTTAAAAGAAGGCCGGTGCCCAATCGTCATCGTAGTAAAAAATATCGTAATCAAGGAAAAAATATATTCTCATTAGTTACGCAAACTACGAGTCGTATTCTTGAGCGATAAGTTGAAGTTAACTCTCCGTTAGATTGGTCTTATACTACTCCGATCAACTAGCATCTGCGTTGGTCAAGATACTCGGCAAGTATTTGAAAAGATACTCCTTATCCACTACGGGCTCCCGCTTCCGCCTGTGACTAGAGCCCTAGATAATGTCGTCCCGCGGTCACGTCTATTCTGCATTATGCATCGAAACACTAGCTTTTTACTAGTAATGGAATTTTTGATACCGCATCGGTCTCCGCTTCGTTGCTAATGCGGACTAGGAGTCTCCTTTGTGTTGTATTTTTAACGTTGTTGTAAGAGAAGCTTCTTCAATATATCAATATTATACTAGCAACTTTTTTAAATAACAACACCGACTAGTAATACTCTTTTCTGTAATTTTTTCTTTATTTTTTAAGCTTCCTGGCAAATTTTCATAGCTTGCTTTATAACATTATATCCCTTCGGGTGGCAGCACCTCCGGTTGAACGATAGGAGAAATGGCGCGGCCATTTTTTTAAATATGCCTCTGCGTGGCAGAGGCCGCGAGAAGGTTCGGTCATAACAAGCCCGTAATTGGCAGAGACCGTCTCGCGGCATCTGTGCGACGCTGCATTTCGCGCCTAAAATAAAACCGTTAAAACTATGCCTTGCTTGCTCACTCTTGCAAGATGCATTCGTCAATAAACAAGGATGGTATTCACTAACGGTCGAATTCCCGCGTAAAACAAAGTTTGTTAAAAATGACGTGATGTTCCTGCCCCACCTCGCCCATTACGCGCCGACCGTCGTCGAGCCGCGAACATTCAAACGGAATACGCACTGATAAAAAGTGAAAAAAACTGTGTGAATCGTGTTAAATGTATTGTTTTGTCATAAAGATTGCTTTTTCTACAATCAATTGTTTTATTTCGTAATTATACGTATTTTTACATGAAAGTAGAAAAAAAATGGTAATATGAGATTAGAACAAGTCTAGCATAATTCACATAAATAGAATAGAATTCATTGGTACACAATCAAATAACCCATTTTATGCTGAATTCAGTGATATATAGTTTATATATATCATTCATACATTTTTTTTGGGAAACGGTCATATTTCTAACACGCGTCAAATTCGCGATGATCACCCGTTGAGGCCCCGCCACTTGATGTATATTTTTCCAAAATGGCTGCGCCACTCAACCGGCTTGTTATGTCTGTCCGTCTCGCGGCCACCGCCACTTACCGTAGAGACCTCGAGGAGGACAATGCCACTCGAAGGGATAACCAACATAGCTGATGCGTTTGAAAATAAAGACATATTTACACATATTGCTCGTTCCAATAGAGGTCAAAAATTGTTATAACACATTGGATTTCTGTGAACATTTGATGTCCATACAAAAAAGTAGTGCCATAAGTAGAATAGTATTATTATTTAATTGTGTTGTTTATTTCAAGTTGGAGAATTAGCCCGTACGCCTGTAGTATGTAATTACTGTGTATAGTGTACTCGTAATAGTCAATTAAAACGTTATTTTCATTAGCCTGATCTGATCGAATGAACCTATTTAATTAAGCATCAGCACAAAGAGTCGATGTAAGTAATTAAATAAATGTATTCGAGAAATTAATTAGTGCTTACTGTAACTGTACCTACATTACAATAACCCTATTCGTACATAATGTACGAGTAGGTACATTGTTGTCTGACAGTACATGTTATCGAAAATTGTGGGTATAATGGTTACTTGATATTTTAAACATGTCAGGTTCTTTATTCAACAAATAATTTATTCATTGTGTTTAAATTCGGGATGGGGCTTCGATTTTTAGGATGAATATCGTATTTCACAGTTATCAACATATATTTAGAAGTATAATGTAAATGGAATCATTATACAAAATAAACTATAGGCTATTATTTTTAACAACCCGCTGGTTTGTTGGTATTGTATATAGAAACAGGAATAATACTAAATTAATATAACACAGTGTAATGAAATTCTCCTATATGCAAACTGCACTACATATTTGTACTATTTGTTAGCGAACAAGAACTATCTATACATTACCTGAGTTATATAAATGTAAAGAGTTCAATAGAAAATGCGAATAAATTACCTAAACAAATATGACAGATTTTGTTGGGATTTTGAAATATAACCTAACATTTTTAGGAAACTTGTTTGCGCTGAAATAATGATAATTAACATAAGTACATTAAAAAATACATTTCTTCTAAAAATATTTAAGTATACCCGTGTTTTTATTGAATTCGGTTAACTTCGGGGTATGGTTAAGTACGTTTAAGAAAACTAATCGGCATAGTTCATTTAAAAAAAAAAACATTTTTTTTTAATTACTTAACTTTAAAAAGTAATTAAATGAAGCATATAGCGTTGTTGTAACATGGGCATTACATTTAACTCAACCAAACAACTGAAATCTGTGACATATCAATGTCATTTCGAACATGGATCGACCGAGATTGTACTTAAGTTTAGTAGCAAATGTATGAACTCATTCTAAACACTAATCAATATGTAAACCGGCCCTAAGGCAAGTGTACACGCTTGTAGAGGCGTTATAGGATTTTTTTTTTTTATTATCTCCGAAACGAAGTTAATTAGAATATCGGTGTCTTTGAGAAAGTTACTTGATTTAAGCTCAGGATTGCAGTCTGCACCCTTGAAATTAACGGAAATAAAAAAAAACACGGTGTATAGACTAAATAAAATATGGTTGTCCTTAAAAAATGTTGGATTATGGATTAATTAAGGTAAATAATAAATGTTTGTTTATATTATTTGTCATTTCTATTACACTCCACTTTATATACCAATAGATAATGTATCTAATACTTATTATAAAAGTTGCGGTTCATAGATAACATTATATGTATAGACAACGCACAGCCTAACGCTCTAGAGAAAGTCCTACTTTTGACAAAAAAAGCATAAGAAACGTCTTAGAAAGCTTAGAGGATGCCTTTAACCCTGCATGAATACTTGGAGGCGGCCTCTGGGGCCGATATGTGACAAAACGTCACACACATCATCATTTTCATCATGCATTATTTAATTATTGTATTTTCTATATGCCTCTCAACTTACCAGAAAGAGTGAGCAGCACGGTGAGCAGAGCCGCGCGCGTCATGGCCGCCGGCGCCCGCGCTGTCAACAACACGTTTATTTTCAACAACTTTTATTCATTTACCCATTTTCCATCGGTGCTGTGTACATGACGTTTTAATGACAGCTAGTGATTCTGACCATTTTGTTATGTAATATTTGAAATGCAAAATGGTGAATTAGCAATATCATACGGTGGTTACTGGAGTATGGACTGTGTTGCTTTACAAAGACGATAATAAATACTCGTGTATTTTGTCCTGACTTGACTAACGGCCCGATTCAAACTCTGAGATACGTCAATTAATAGATCTAAAAACGATAAGAATTAGATATGTCAGTGTCAAATGTCTTTTGACACCGACACATCTAATTCATATCGTTTCTAGATCTATTAATTGACATCGATTCGAATCAGGCAGTAACCGTCTTAATCAAAGCACATCGTATAGTATTGAAGCTAGAATATTGTCATTTTTATAGCAGGTTACTGAACTAACATGTGTTGAAAACTCATAAGAAATTTTTTAACTCCTAGGTTTAAAAGTTATTGAGAATTTGTGTGGAGATGATGAAATATTCGAAGTGAGAGCTCAAAACTTTGTTTTGATTACGTTTCCTTATAAACTTTAGCGGCCTGATTCGAACTAAAGTGAAAATGTACAGTCAACTGTAAAAATATGTCCCTTAGGTCTTAATTCGCTGACATAAGAGTTATGGGACATATTTTTGAGATGAGTTGTACACCCATATTTTTAGAGTTGACTGTATGTACCTCAAATTAGTCAAATATTAGGTGATACGATATGGATTATATATGTCAGTGACAAAAGTGACGTTTTTTTTTTCAAACTAAAACAAAACTCCACTCGCAAAATGTATTTATATGAGCGAAATTTTAATAAACTCATACATTCAGTCAAAAATATGTTGTTATTAAAAAGTAATATACGTACAATATACGACTAAACCGCATTATCAATATATTTTATCGTGATCGCTTTTAATGGAATTACACAATTATGATACTTAGTCCTCTTGGTTTTTTTTTTATTATATATGTAGCAATTTGCTTTAACTTTTTAATACACTTGTTTGTATATGTATGATACTGAAACCTATATACAATTTTAACTTTTCGTAGTTGTTATAAATATTATTACCTTTATGTTATGGTTTTCAATATAATTTCAGATAAATGAAAAAGATTAAATTCAACGTATAATTATAATATATATACGAATATCGATAAGTTATACGAATATTACAAAAACATATTTTCCATTTAAATTCAGCGTGCATACGTTCGTTCGCACGCAAAGTTTCTTTCCATCAACTTTATCTAACTTCAAGATAAACGTGTTATATAATACATCTAAAACTCACTTGTGCACAAACTCGGGATTCAAACAGCAAACACCAACATTTCACTCACAAACAATCCACAAAGTTTCACGATCGTAGCACCCACTACGGCGTAGCGCGGCGAGGGGCTCGTAGACCGCTCGCGTAGACGGCCGCGGCGCGAATGCCCGCGACCATAGCCGGGCGCCCCAGATTAAATTAAAACAAAAGTTTTACTCCTCAAGCGACAGTATGGAAAACGTACAGATAGATTTTTGTATATAAGTTTTATTAACTGTTGTTCTAGGGTTGTCTCTTGTTAATTGAATGTGAGCGTAGGCGTAGATGGCGTTCCTTTGTCTCGTCTGTTGCGGTACAATTAATAATTAAATTAAGGCCGGATTCGATTGTTCCCAGTTTTATTGACGAACGTTAGAATTGTTGCTGGATTATTATTTGTGTTTGGACATTGAAATTGCGTTAAATGCGAACTAAATCCATAAATTTATAATTTAACTCTCGTAATTGTGTTTTGAGTTTCTATGAATAATTTTATACCGTGTTGATAATTTAGTATTCGCATCAATTATTTTATATTTATCAAGGCTTTAACCAGTCGGCCCGATTCGAACTTTAAGATACGTCAAATATTACGTCTAGATACGATATGGATAGTTAGAAGAAACGCCAGGCTTTTGACAGTCGGCCCGATTCGAACTTTAAGATACGTCAAATATTACGTCCAGATACGATATGGATAGTTAGAACAAACGCCACTTTAGACACTATGACATGTCTAATCCATATCGTATCTTGACGTAATATTTGACGTATTTTAAAGTTCGAATCGGGCCGAGTTTCTAAAAGTCACCCTTTGTTTTATGATTAATTAAACAAGACATTGATTTAAGTCAGGCAAAGTTAACTATAAACCAAATTTAAACTGTTGTGAGACATACTAACATTGTATAATTTTACAGTTTAAGCCGACCACTGACTAACAGTCCGCCGGACGATATTAGCCGGTCAGTTGTTCGGAACTGTCAAATTTTTGTTCTGACAGGCCGATATCGTCCGGCGGCCTGTTAGTCAGTGGTCGGTTTTAGACTCACTTGCATCACTTGGCTTGCATGTCGCGCGAGTGACTCAAAACAAGTGAGATTCAATGTTAACTATAAAATTCTAAAACAAAAGTGCAGAAAATTTCACTTTCAATAAAATCACTTAGCACTAAGTCAAAATGCGATAAACATGGTAAAAGTATCGAAGTTAGGCCAAAACAAACACGACGTTAAGGCTCAGGGCGCGAGAAAACTACCCGCAAACAGTTTAGCGGGAGAAAGTATCGCCACGAGCTTCTCGGGGTAAAGAGTAGAGCGCGCAGACTGGACATCACCTTTTTTATGTTTTTGTATCGTGCAAGAGCTCCATAAGACGACCAAGTCATTCGGCCGTATTACAAAAATGCTTATCAATCAATCTTTGGGTATTATGGCTCCATCGATAATGTCGATGATTCCGCCAACGTCAAGATTTAGGAGGACACGTGCTTTATGAATACAATTGGCCGGTGAATATCCACGACGAAGTTCACTCAGATGAGAACATAAGATGTCAGTGATACGATAATTCAGTACGTCAGTACGATCTGTCAGTGTCAAAAGTTTCATTTTTTCAATCTAAAACGTAATACACTCTTTTTTTTGGGCAGTCGTGTAAAAATTATATTCTCATGTTAAAAACTTGGTCGAGGTCTAATAATATTTTTAGATTTAAAGTCTATAATATTTATTTATTTATTTAAAGTGTGCTAATCTTGACAATATATTTGATATTCAATATTTTTGTTGGACTTACCTATACTTATAAAGAATATTCGTAACAAAATTATAGTGCACCTTACGAAGTCATGACTTTAAGTTTGTACGTATGTCACATCTTTTTCGCAGCCGTCGCTTGAAAGCGCCTGCTGGCCTTAGGGCCGGTACAGATGGACTGCAACTTGTATGGGAACTGCACGCCGACGTTGCGGTTGGCGTGCAGTTCTCATACAAATTGCAAATCTTTATCGGCCCTTAGATACGTCGGCTACAGGCGGAACCGCGGCTTATTCTTCTACCTGTAACTGACTGCACTGATGGGTGATGGGTGTTTACTGATTATTTGTGTAAACTATTGAAGTGTTCTACAAAAGCTTTGTAAACGAATAAACATTCTTAATCTGTTGTAGGTAATTGAGTAATTAGCTATGAATTCAATGACAAAACAAAACCGTTCAAATAGATACCTGTCTGTATATATCTCATCTTTGCCGTCGCTCGCTTGATAGCGCCTGGCGGCCTTAGATACTGCGGCCGCAGACAGCCGCGACTTCTCTTCTAGCTTTAACTGACTGCACTGAACAGGGGCGTTTATTTGTAGAAACTATTGAAGTGTTCTACAAAAGCTTTTATTGACGAATAAACATATTCTTAATTAAATAATTAGCTATGAATTCAATGACAAAACAAAACCGTTCAAATAGGTACCTGTCTGTATATATCTCATCTTTGCCGTCGCTCGCTTGATAGCGCCTGCCGGCCTTAGATACTGCGGCCGCAGACAGCCGCGACTTTCTCTTCTAGCTTTAACTGACTGCACTGAACAGAGGCGTTTATTTGTTTAAGCTATTGAAGTGCTCTACAAAAGCTTTTATTGACGAATAAACATATTCTTAAATAAATAATTAGCTATGAATTCAATGACAAAACAAAATCGTTCAAGTAGGTACCTGTCTGTTTATATCTCATCTTTGCCGTCGCTCGCTTGATAGCGCCTGGCGGCCGTAGATACTGCGGCCGCAGACAGCCGCGACTTCTCTTCTAGCTTTAACTGACTGCACTGAACAGGGGCGTTTATTTGTAGAAACTATTGAAGTGTTCTACAAAAGCTTATATAGACGAATTTAAAACATTCTTAATTAAGTAATAAGCTATGAATTCAATGACAAAACAAACCCGTTCAAATAGATACCTGTCTGTTTATATCTCATCTTTGCCGTCGCTCGCTTGATAGCGCCTGCCGGCCTTAGATACTGCGGCCGCAGACAGCCGCGACTTCTCTTCTAGCTTTAACTGACTGCACTGAACAGGGGCGTTTATTTGTTTATGCTATTGAAGTGTTCTACAAAAGCTTATATAAACGAATTTAAAACATTCTTAATTAAGTAATAAGCTATGAATTCAATGACAAAACAAAACCGTTCAAATAGATACCTGTCTGTTTATATCTCATCTTTGCCGTCGCTCGCTTGATAGCGCCTGCCGGCCGTAGATACTGCGGCCGCAGACAGAGCCGCGACTTCTCTTCTAGCTTTAACTGACTGCACTGAACAGGGGCGTTTATTTGTAGAAACTATTGAAGTGTTCTACAAAAGCTTATATAAACGAATTTAAAACATTCGTAATTAAGTAATAAGCTATGAATTCAATGACAAAACAAAACCGTTCAAATAGATACCTGTCTGTTTATATCTCATCTTTGCCGTCGCTCGCTTGATAGCGCCTGCCGGCCTTAGATACTGCGGCCGCAGACAGCCGCGACTTCTCTTCTAGCTTTAACTGACTGCACTGAACAGGGGCGTTTATTTGTTTATGCTATTGAAGTGTTCTACAAAAGCTTATATAAACGAATTTAAAACATTCTTAATTAAATAATAAGCTATGAATTCAATGACAAAACAAAATCGTTCAAATAGATACCTGTCTGTTTATATCTCATCTTTGCCGTCGCTCGCTTGATAGCGCCTGCCGGCCTTAGATACTGCGGCCGCAGACAGCCGCGACTTCTCTTCTAGCTTTAACTGACTGCACTGAACAGGGGCGTTTATTTGTTTATGCTATTGAAGTGTTCTACAAAAGCTTATATAAACGAATTTAAAACATTCTTAATTAAATAATAAGCTATGAATTCAATGACAAAACAAAATCGTTCAAATAGATACCTGTCTGTTTATATCTCATCTTTGCCGTCGCTCGCTTGATAGCGCCTGCCGGCCTTAGATACTGCGGCCGCAGACAGCCGCGACTTCTCTTCTAGCTTTAACTGACTGCACTGAACAGGGGCGTTTATTTGTTTATGCTATTGAAGTGTTCTACAAAAGCTTATATAAACGAATTTAAAACATTCTTAATTAAATAATAAGCTATGAATTCAATGACAAAACAAAATCGTTCAAATAGATACCTGTCTGTTTATATCTCATCTTTGCCGTCGCTCGCTTGATAGCGCCTGCCGGCCTTAGATACTGCGGCCGCAGACAGCCGCGACTTCTCTTCTAGCTTTAACTGACTGCACTGAACAGGGGCGTTTATTTGTTTATGCTATTGAAGTGTTCTACAAAAGCTTATATAAACGAATTTAAAACATTCTTAATTAAATAATAAGCTATGAATTCAATGACAAAACAAAATCGTTCAAATAGATACCTGTCTGTTTATATCTCATCTTTGCCGTCGCTCGCTTGATAGCGCCTGCCGGCCTTAGATACTGCGGCCGCAGACAGCCGCGACTTCTCTTCTAGCTTTAACTGACTGCACTGAACAGGGGCGTTTATTTGTTTATGCTATTGAAGTGTTCTACAAAAGCTTATATAAACGAATTTAAAACATTCTTAATTAAATAATAAGCTATGAATTCAATGACAAAACAAAATCGTTCAAATAGATACCTGTCTGTTTATATCTCATCTTTGCCGTCGCTCGCTTGATAGCGCCTGCCGGCCTTAGATACTGCGGCCGCAGACAGCCGCGACTTCTCTTCTAGCTTTAACTGACTGCACTGAACAGGGGCGTTTATTTGTTTATGCTATTGAAGTGTTCTACAAAAGCTTATATAAACGAATTTAAAACATTCTTAATTAAATAATAAGCTATGAATTCAATGACAAAACAAAATCGTTCAAATAGATACCTGTCTGTTTATATCTCATCTTTGCCGTCGCTCGCTTGATAGCGCCTGCCGGCCTTAGATACTGCGGCCGCAGACAGCCGCGACTTCTCTTCTAGCTTTAACTGACTGCACTGAACAGGGGCGTTTATTTGTTTTAACTAGTTAAGTTTTCTATTATAGGGTCTTTAAATGAATGAACTTTTTTGCGATATAAAAACTATTGTAATGGAGATATTACCGGTGACCACTGAAGGATATTATAAATAGATATACCTGTGTTATGTGCATTTATTATTTTATTTATTGATTCATAAAATTTACACAACATTACAGCGGACTAATACACTGTGAAATTTATAATAGACAGTATTTATACAAACAAGGTACACATGATACAGTCTAGAAAGGACAAATAGAACGGGTCTCTATTGTTTCCCAAATAGTTTTAAGTCATAATGTATTGTTTGTCCGAATTTTCGTTAGTCATAATTGGTTTTTCTCAGAAACGCGTAACTTTTCAGGATTGCCATAAAACAAACCTAACCTAACCTAACCTATCTACAGAATAAACCTTACGAAAATCTTGAAAAGTTAACGGTTTCAGTTTTATGACTAACGATAATATGACAAAGAATACATTATGACTTAAAACTTTATGGGAAACAAAGGGACCCCTCTTTACACAGATCCATCCAACTACTTTCTACAATTATATATTATATTTAAATGGTTAAGTTCTTAAAGGTATGGATTATAACTATTAGAGGTAAATTTATTAACAGGAAAGAGTCGTAAAAAAATGAAAATGAAAAATTGAAAAACGAAAAAATATTTATTCGCTAACAAGCAATCTTTAACAAAATACAGGTTGGTGCACCCTTTTAAGTATAAAAATACCTGTGTTAAGGAACACCGCTCTTCCTTAGTGATTAACTACAAGCTAAAAGAAAAACTATGATGATAAGTTTAATAACAATAAAGTAAATTAAATTAAACTAAACTATTAACTAAGTCGTAAGTAATCATTATTAACCTCCAAACAAGAATCGTCATTAACGTAGGAGATGCTATTTATTATTTTACTTAATAAACATTTCTTATAAAAACTGTATCTTCATTTTTTTTTTCATAATATTGAAACATAAAATTGGACTCATCTACCGCTAAGTATCACATACCCAAAACGAACACCTACAATAATAATGAAGGCAATAATAATGATGATGACGCGGCGTTTTATGGAGGTTGTTATAAAAGTTGAGTCTCCTATATAGGTACTATACTCACTCAGTCAGTAATAAAAGAAAACTTTATTTGGTAGTAGGTATTGTAAGAAAAAGCCAAAATGGACTTCCTACATGCGCAGCTAAAAGTGATGTTAATAAAACTTCTTAGGAATGTACAATTGTACAGCTCTCTTTGTTTCTCTGATACATATGATTTACAAATTCTACGAATATGTATTATAAGTTTCTTAATATAACGCTCTTGCGACGTAAGGATAGACGAACAGACTGACAAACAAAGAGACGGGTATCCCAACAACCGCGCATTGCAACGAATGCGCATTTTGAAGGCGCATTGTAGTCATATTCGTATGCTCTGCCATTTTACAAAGCAGCGTCGGATTTCGGGTTGCCGGGGTTTCATATTAATGCTTTTGTGATGCAAATTCGACCCGAAGGTGAGCTTCCTGTTTATTATAATAATGTATACAATAAAATTACGAAATTACGTACCTATTTGGCTGGAGTTAAAACGAAATACGTGTGTCAGATTTTTTTTGTTTATTTAAGTACGGAATCTTAATTATAAATGTTATAATACCTACATATTGTAACGTTTTTTGGACAGTGAAACGTGTAAAACCAATTATATTTGTTGAATACATGTTTTCTAGAATGAACCTTTTATTTCTTATATCTAATACCTTTACACGAGCAATTCTTGTTTATTTATATATAAGTATATAATATTTCGGGGATCACGGAAACGGCTCGAGGTAAAACAAGAATTATTTTGAGAAGGCATCCTCTTTCAGTTAATAAAAGTCGATTTAAAAACTGTGACAAACTACATTTGTAAATAAGAAATGTCTAGATACGATCGATGAAAAAAGTTAATAACGGGCGTGTAATCATTGTTGGTCCTTAGGTTATACATCGGTATTCGTGACGTCATCGAGACAGCACGTGGTACTGCTGTCGATGTTGAGTGGTGCTGAATATTCATGCGGCGCAGAGTTCGGGCTCAGTGACAGCGGTTCATCCTGCCAGCTTATTGCAAAGGCGACTCAACTGTGAGGGAAGTAGTGTCACCCAATGTATGGGACGTGCAAATTTTGGTATCGGATGAATTCACTTGGCACAGATGAAGTATACGTAAAGCTAAGCCAATCCAGCCCGGCAGCCATGCGCCACCCCCTGGTGGGTAGGCAGGGGGGCATCCAAAGTTACACGCCTTCAATCAGCTTCTATTTACCTACCACCTCGAGTTTGGTATAATTTCCAGATAAATGGAGCATGGCATGAGGAATTCATATTTGAGACATTTAATGTACAGTTTAATAGAAAAAAATAAACTTATTAACGCTCAAATCAAAATCGGTATGCTATTTTTTTTATTCAACTATTACTATTATCAGCCGAAACTACAAATGCTAGAAAGTTGAAATTTGCACACCAGGTTATATTTATAATGTGTCCAAGAGATAAGAAGCGATTTTGAAAAATTCAACCCCTAAGGGGGTTAAAAAGGGGATGAAAGTTTGTATGGGGTTCATGTTTTATTTTAAGCTATAGGAATTCCAAACTTCGTTAAAAGATATATTATTGAAATACAAGAAAACTAATTTCAGCGTTTTTGAAAATTGATCCCCTAAGGTGGCGAAATAGGGGTTGAAAATTTGTATGGAGATCAAAATTTTTTTTGAGTGTGGGGCTTGAAACTTTTTATATGCCCATATTATTAGAATAAAAGAAAAGTGATTTCAGCGTTTTTGAAAATTCATCCTCTAACGGGGTTAAAAAGGAGTTGAAAGGTTGAATCCATTACAAATTATTTTGACTCCCCCCCTGCCTACCTGCCAGGGGATGGCGGATGTCTACCGGGCTTAATTAGCTTAGCTTTACGTATATTACATCTGTGCTAAGTGAATTCATCCGATACCAAAATTTGCACCTTATGACACTACTTCCCGTACTGCAATGATGTCGGGGTCATAAAAGCTTTGCTAGGCAAACATAGTGATAATGTATTGGTTATAGATAAATGTTGATTGTAAATTATCGGAAGCAAAGAGCAATTAAGAATAAAAAAAGCATCAAGAAAAAAAGCTATTATATGAAGCTAGACCCTAACAGGTGTCTAACAGGCAATATAAATCAGGCAGTGGAAGAATTTTATACAGGTATGATTGTGGCATCAGCGTGCTTCCCGGCGGTAGCACGGTCGAATTATTATCGCTTGTCACCATGCCTGTCACATTCTAACAAGTATGTGAGTGCGAAAGTAGGTACCATAGTTTTAAAATTTCACATATGACACGGAAAATATCTGCACGATTCGAACTTTAAGATACGTCAATTAAAAGATCTAGAAACGATATGGATTAGATGTGTCAGTGCCAAAAGTGACGTTTTTGTTTGAAGAAACGTCACTTTTGACACTAACATATCTAATCCATATCGTTTCTAGATATATTAACTGACGTATCTTAAAGTTCGAATTGGGCCGTATGACTCTTACACAGAAGTCTGCAGAAGTTCCGAGTCACGCAGAGAGGCATGGAGAGAGCGATGCTCGGGATCGCCTTACGAGACCGTAAACGTGACAATCATCAAGCAAGACCAAAGTTAGATACCTCATCGCCGTCATAGCGCAGAGAAAGTGAATATGGGCGGGGCACTTTGCGAGAATGGACAAGAGTCGCTGGACAAGACGAGTCTTTGAATGGAGGCCCAGAGCAGACACCCGAGGGAGCGGTAGACCACCGCAGCGCTGGGTGGACGACATCCGACGACACGTTGGTCGGGTTGGTCTGGATGAATCGGACACAGGACCGACAGGAGTGGAAGAAGAGGGAAGAGGCCTACATCCAAGATTGGAGCACCAAAAGGCCACCATGATGATGATGATAGTTTAAAAATAAAAGGACTTCCGCAGTAGTTTGAGAGTAAGGCATATCGACAAGTAACTAAATAGGTCAGCTTTAACGTTAGACATATTGCGTCTAAGTAGGTAAGTATTACTAAACTCAAACTAGTAACCAACTATGAACTTTTGCAACTCCGCTTGCACCGAAGCCACACAGAAATAGTTAGAAGTTTGTATAAACGTGTAATCCCGCGAGTCGCGATTCAATCAAAGCGGCCGGATTATCGGCCGGGCGGATTACAACCGGCTATGACCGGTTTGTAAACGGTTATTGCCGTTTTGTTTTATGTAGCGTTATTTAAGTAGCCGTAACAACGTTAAAGAGGCTAGAAAGTGAGCAATAGATTGAGGACTTGACGAGTTCGTTTGAGATACGAGTCCATCGCGCACTTTCGGCCGATTCATAACAAAGTGCTTTTCACGACTACTGTGAGGTGTGTGTGAGGGCGTGTGTGAGGTGTTTTGAATGATTCACGGTTAGTTTCGCTAAAACTTGAAAACAAAACAAAAGGTAATCACGGTCTATATCCCGGTCGATATAACTCTACTGTGAGGAAATGTATTAATTATATATTCAAAAACCCTTTTACGAGAGATATCATAGTCTTAAAGCCGTAACACACTACCGCGCCGCACGAAGGTCACGGTGCGCCGCACCCATAAATCTTCTTCTTCTTCGTTGTTATCCCGGCATTTATGTCACGGCTCATGGGAGCGAGATACTTACCAGTTACTCTTCATTCATTAACTGCTTAGCCAGTTTAATCCAGGCGGATTCTTTATCTAATAGCTAAGCTTACTTCATATAATTTTACTCGGAAAATAGGCTCACTGTTCGGGCCATTATTACGGATGAAATAAGCTATGTGTTTGTTTTGTATCAGCGGATCAGTTTACCCGGGCTGTTGCAGCTCGATGCGGTAATGCGGTATGTTGAGCTGCCCAATCACTGTCTTTCTCTTTTCCTCTCTGTCCTCGGCAATTACTAATCTTATGTAAAGTTGAGGTCTACCTTCCTTGTCTTCTCCTTCCACTTTGCCCTGTTTGACATGTCGGCTTCAGAGACATTGCAGCAATCAAGATCTCGACTCACATCCCCCCCTATCCAATCGCTTTCAAAATGATACCTTTTGTCCACGATGGGACAAACAATAAGACGTAATTTAAACTTGCAGATATTTAGTTAAAATTATTAAAAAAAAACCGATCAAGTGCGAGTCGGACTCGCGTTCCAAGGGTTCCGTACATAAGCCCGACTCACGCTTGACTGCACATTTCTAATAGGTTTTCCTGTCATCTATAGGTAAAGTACTATTTTGTGTATTTTTTTCAAAATTTCAGATGTTTCAGAGATAAAGGGGGGGGGGGGGGATGGTGTGACAGACAGACGCACGAAAGATCCTATAAGGGTTCCGTTTTTTCCTTTTGAGGTACGGAACCCAAAAAATACAAGATTTGTATGACACGCAATGTTCGTTATTCGGTCCTACGTGTAAGTATTGACAGATATACGATGATGTGGAGTTATTTTGACACTTGGTCCGTGACGTCGCTCTACTCGTCCGGTAATCATATTATTAACCATTCCATTTCGCGTGCACACCTTTATACATAATATTTGTCCTCTATTTTAACCTTCTAAAGATGTTCAAGAGTAAATAATGAAGCAAGCACTGGTATGTGGTTTCCAAACTGTTCTTAGCGGGTTTGAACCCCAGTAGTTTCCAATGAATTTAACATCATTTGATATTTACCAGTGGCATTTCGGTAAAGTAAATTAGTTTGAGGGAACCGGACTAATCCCATGAAGGCCTAGTCTCCCTTCTAGTATGAAAGGTCAAACAGTATTCGCTTTCGTAAAAACTAATGCCGATTCTTGGGATTAAGTTGCCAGGACTCTTCTAAGATCCAACCAGTACGGATATGATGGTCGTTCTTGTCTACGTGACAGCGTGATAAAACGTTTTTTTGTCGCCGTTGAGCTGTTTTTGCTTACTTAGGGCATACTGAACATTCCTGGAACTGGCCACTTAGAAAAAATAAGTCATCTCATATAAATATTATTAATTCATTCATTCATTCATTCATATATCAGAATCCAGAAACTTTCAGGCCCACGTATTAATTGCATCAAAGACTAACAACGCTTTACCTTTGTGTTAACTGTAATCAGAAAAAATAAATATGCGCATATATTGACACTGTTTTTAATACTGTACTCTTATTATTCTCATTCGACAGTTTAATAGCTCTTCTGGGATTAAAAGCATTCAGTGATTTACTTGCCGCCACAAAACACAATAACTACAAAAGCCTTAAATCACGTGAGTAAAGTTCAAATTGCTTTCCACTAAATGAAACGATAACTTTGCTTTATCGAGTTTACGTTTTGTTTGTGAGGACCAATTATTTATATGTAAATAAATGCTATAGTCGATCAGGTGTCCTTTTCTATCATGTTGTAAAGAAAAGAGCGTGATATAGAGCTATTATCAACAGATCGAAACGTGTAATCAAAAGGATCAGTTGTGAACGGCGACCTATGTCCTTTACATATTTATTAACGATCTGGGCCGCATTACATAATAAAGTACAAGCTAATGTTATTAGTGATTTTACATACAAAATCACTAATAGTATTACTTGTATTTTATTATGTAATAGGCCCCTGTTTTCAACCTCCGACGCTAAGCATATAAAAATAAAAAATTGCGCGTTTTCCCAGAGATATCATAAGACCTGGCTAGATCAATTTTTCGCCCACGAAAACCCTCATATAGCGAATTTCATCGAAACCGTTAGAGCCGTTTCCGAGATCCCCGAAATATAGTTATTAATTCAAGAATTGCTCGTTGATTGGTATAAGTATAAGATTGTACTTAGACGGAGTCACGCGCAGAAGCTAGTATTATATTATAAAGTGTACCTATTATAAAATAAATCTCACTTATGCACTATATACCAAGAGTATAATTATAAATATGTATGTAAAATATTTTATTGTTTATATATATATATATATATATATATTTTACTTTGGGAAGCGACCTGGATGAGGATTTCATTAAACATAAAGTTATTAGTTAA
Source organism: Cydia splendana (assembly GCF_910591565.1). Taxonomy (NCBI): domain Eukaryota; kingdom Metazoa; phylum Arthropoda; class Insecta; order Lepidoptera; family Tortricidae; genus Cydia; species Cydia splendana. The sequence continues at coordinate 6,800,937 of NC_085963.1, forward strand.
ACGTTAACATAATTATATTTATAACTGTCCCGCCGATGATGCTGGCGGTCGAACGAAACAGCAATATACACTCTAAAAAAAATTTGGTTGGCCCTATCAATATTTTGATAGTCGTAATCAAGCATCTTGATTCCATACGAGCCTAACAAGGACTTCGACATTTCAAATAAGGTAATTCTGATTGATTTTACTATTGCTATGTAACTGAGCCAACTAAGATCTTGTTCAATATATACATGAAAAAGAATTATGCTAAATAATTGACCCTAGTAAGATCAACTAAGCTTGATATTTATTGAATCAACCTACGTTACATAATTATGTCAACAAGTTAATAATAGATGCAAGGTATACAATTGTTAGGATTAATCAATACCTACTTTATTAGTTCAATCACAGATACACTTATTGTTTTAAGTAATCAGCTTTCTTTGATTTATATAAGATCGTAATTGTTGTAATTAACTTAACGTCAACTAAGAAGAAACTGCTCTTAGTTGGTCTTCATTTTTTAGAGTGTAACTATGCGTGTCAATGTAGGTACGAAATTCTTCTTGCTTATTTTTCTATATTTTTCTCGCTAACGCTTACGCTTTATACCACATTGACCAGTGACCACAGCTAAAGTTGTGTGTAAATAAGCGATTATGAGCCGCAATAAAATAAATAGCTTTCTAAATCTCATTTATAGTCAGAGATAGATTGATGCGCTGAAGCTGTGACCGACTGTGAGGTTAATTACTGGTGACTACGTACCTAGATGCAAACGGCGCGATTCGGGAAATGAATTAGTGATTCACTAGGTATGAAATAGTAAAGATATGTGACGTTCCACGGCAAAATGTACCTTATGGCGGCCACAATAATATTGGAGCGGCGTTAATAATAGCGTAAGCGCCAACCGCCATAAGGTACCTTACAAGTACTGTTGCAGAAAATTTCCAAAAAGTTGAAAAACGTCTCGTAAATTGCAGGAAAATTACACAGGAATCAAAGGAAACTTTCATCTTGTAAATTGACAATTTAGATTCCTATACAAAATTATAAGTTTCCGAGATTTTTCCAAGTAGAAACTTCGCTATTTTGGAAAGTTTTCGAGTAGATGCAGCGGAACGCCTTATACAAGATAGACAACTGTTGTGTTCAATGCATTCAGGAGCCAAGAAACAGCCGTGAAACAGCGTAGCATCCTTGGTTGGTTGTTTTGGAGATGCTTATCTAGCAGCAGACATTTTTCTACTAATAAATTCTAATGATGTTATTTTATCCAAGTAAGTAATACTTTATTGTACGAAAAAGAGCTGGTTATAGCAAGTAATACATATAACGGTGTAACAAAGGCGTACTTATACCTATCTCTTCCAGTTAACCTAGAATATTAGAAATTTCAAATTCCAGTTATTAGAAAGAAACATCGAAAGAAATCGATTTAATCCCACAATAAGGCCTAGATTCCCCTTTTGGATTTGAAGGTCAGATGTCAGTCGTTTGCTCCTTTCGAATGTAACGGCCCGATTCAAACTTTAAGATACATCAGTTAAAAGATCTAGAAACGATATGGATTAGATGTGTCAGTGTCAAATGTGATGTTTCTTCAAACAAAAACTTCACTTTTGACACTGATACTCCATAATATATCATTTCTAGATCTATTAATTGATGTATCTTAAAATTCGAATAGGACAGTAAGTGATGTAAAAAAAGTGATGGCGTAGAAAGTGTGATCCGCTGCCTCTGATACTTCACACCACATTCACAGTATACATAAGCGTTGCCCGGCCGCAATTAAATAGTTCTCAAATTTCCCTGGAGCCCCGCGGCCGGCGCCCCTTTTTGCTTGCATTGTTGCGAGAGCCCGAATAGTTGTATTGACTTATTCGAGTGTAAGGGTGTTTGAGTTCATTCGGAGTATTGGTGTCCGTACCCAAAGGGTAAAAACGGGACCCTATTACTAAGACTCCACTCTCCGTCTGTCTGTATGTCTGTCTGTCTGTCACACCGGTGTGAAGTTATCGGCCAAAGTTATCGGCGAACAATAACCCGACTAAATTAAGAAGTCGAGATTTTCAATGTTTTTTTTCGTCGTTTATAAGAGCGTAAGTACATTAGTTTAAGGAAAAGTTGAATGTCATCAATTCTATTAAGAACATTTCATCATAAATTTTACTATGTAGCTGAAAAACATGCATCGTGACTGGTCGTAGAATTTTGTGCTTATCAAACAAAGAAAATCCTACTTTCTAGCCTACAAAACGCTTCAAGTCTATTATTTGTAAAAGCTATTGACAAAAGCTTGCATTTTTCTGTTAAAACTTACTTTCTTTGATAATCAAAGATTTAACGATTGATAATAGTCAGCGCTCTAAAGATTCTAGACATATATTTATCAATTTGACCAACTTCCGGGCAGAAGACCACACGGAGAAAAAAATCTAGTGTTCTTTTAATTTAGTGTTCTTTAGTGTTCTTTTTGTGTGTGTGTGTGTTTTATGTTGTAAATTTAACTTGATTTTATTGTATTATATGTGACAACTAGACTTTTTTTACACATTAATAGAAAATTCTAGTTCTTTACAACATCATTTCTAGTTCCTATTATAGACCAATAGTGGGACCGGATTTTTGCACTAAAAGTTTTGATAATTCTAAAGATGAAAAACTGATACTTATCTGACATGGGACATATTTTTAAGCATATTTGTAAAATATGACGAAAAGTTAGAACGAGCGTTAGATATAAATTAGGTATTTATATATTTTTAGTAATGATTTTTTAATATTGAATTAAAGTGCAATGTTTAAGTTCCATCGTTTATAATATGTATGACGCTTTATAATGTAAAATTATTAGAAATTTTTTTAACGTGCTTCTTAGTCAAACTACAAATTAGCTTATTATTTTGTCGATATTGAATTAAAGTTTAATAAATCCACAACAACATATCTAAATTCTTAAGTTAATAGGCAAGCTAAAAATTTAGAAGAATAAGATATATGCTTTAGAATTAATATGCGTTTTTTGTCCTATAATATCTAATATTGAATTAGAGTCTGTAAAAATAAGTCTATTCTTCTTCTTCTTCTTCGACCTAGCGTTTTCCCGGCCTGGCGCCAGGGTCCGCTTTCCTGCTCAGTCTCCTCCACTTTGCCCGGTCTTCGGCATCCTCGGGTGTGAGATTGTTCTCCCCCATGTCCGCTGTCACGACGTCCAGCCAGCGTTTCTTAGGCCTACCGCGTGATCTAGGGCCTTGGACAGTGAGATTGAGGCATCTATTTCCGACGTAGTCTACCGGTCTGCGGCGTATATGGCCATACCATCGGAGGCGACTTTCCTGCAGCTTATCCGCTATATCACGGATTCCGAGGCTGCCACGGATGTGTTCGTTACGTATGCGATCTAGTCGCGTAACGCCACACATCCATCGCAACATCTTCATCTCCGTGACGTGAAGCTGCTGGACATGCCTTCCGAGGACAGGCCAGGTCTCGCTACCATATAGTAGGACTGGTCGGATGATGCTCTTGTACACAAGGCCCTTTAGCTTCACCGGTATCCTGGGGTCGCAGAGGACACCGGTTACTTCTCGCCATTTTGCCCAAGCAGCGCTAATTCGGGCTTGGACGTCGTGATCGATTTCACCCGATTCGTGCAGCACGGACCCAAGGTATTTGAATTTATTCGTTTTCACGACATAATCGTCTCCTACCTTTATGGGGTCGGGGTCCGTGCCGCCACATGCCATGTACTCGGTCTTCGCAACATTTAGTTTCAGACCGCCGTTCTCTAGCGCACCCTTCCATTGGTTCACTTTATGCTCCAGTTTCTGTTTGTCCTCATCTGTCAGTGCAATGTCGTCAGCGTACATCATAAGCCATGGAGATGGTTCGTGAACTTTTGCTGAAACTACGTCTAGCACTACAAAAATAAGTCTATTACTATAAAATAATATACGCAGCCATATTATGGAAAATAAGAAATTTCGGTGTGTAGCTTGCATTGTAATAGTAAAATATATTTAAAAAGGCGCGAAATTCATACATACGCCGCGCTGGTCCGTCAGTGTCGCCGGCGCGGCGCCCGAGACCCTATCATAGCCTACCTATACCTCGCCCCTCGCCTCGCCCCACCTGCCGCTCACAGCACTGTCTGTCTTTTCTTATCATTCATTTGTTTGTTTACTGTGGACATATATAAATTAGATGCGGACATTACGTGAAATTAAAGGGGTCCCTTTGTTTCCCATAAAGTTTTAAGTCATAATGTATTGTTTGTCATATAAGAACCTTCGGGCTCTCGAATTAAGGTTTATTTTTGAATGGCCTTAGTAGCAGTTTGATAGCGTTGACTCGGCTCGGAGAGTTGGCGAATTGGCGATTCATTCGCCGAGTTAGCGGATCGGATACCAAGTTATCAGTTAGTTAAGTGGCCGAGTTGATTAGGAAGAACATTTGAATTTCGAAATTGTAATAAAAATGTACATGATATTCACAACTATTTTTTACCATAGTTTGTCAAAGGACTGTCTCATTTCAAACATAGAGAGAATCATCATACTATCTTTGACTTACACTAGTACTAGCACCCAAAAGAAAAGGATGAATATAGTTTTTTGTTTTTATTTACTGACAAATTGGTTTGACCGACTATACCTATTTCTGGTTCCTATTGTCATGTCCTGTCCTATTCAACGTCAATATCATATTATGTATATTATAAACCAACTGCTCAATATTACACGTATACATATTGAATATACAATAAGGTAAGTGACCTCACCTTATTGTATATTCCGTGTCGGCCGTATATGCCTATATACGGCCCACCTTAAATTAAAATGTTTTTTTTTTAATAAACAGGATATGAAGTATGAAAAACTCACTCAAATAGGTATCTTATTTATTGAAGTTTCTTCATTATACCAAAATAGTTATAAAAATATTACGATACTCTTGGAAAATATACCTTTTATAAAAGTCCTATTGTGGGCCTTATTGAACACTAGCAGGGTATTACTTAATCCCGCAAAAAATAATAATTTTGACAGTAGACAATAACAGATTTTATTGTTTTTAACTTAAGAGTTATACATATACAAATAACAATATTTGGTACTTCACAACAAGAGGATATTTATGATAAGTTAAAAATAATTCTTTTGGGCCTTATTAACTAAAGATATAAAAATTGTCTAGTTTATGCGAAAATAGTAGGTAACTAAAGTCACTAAACATAAAGCTTTATTATTATTATGTTTTAACATCTGGGGGCACGGCAGTGCCCCCGCCAAGACGAGCAAAGCGCAAGGGCACTATCTACCTTTTCTCGAAGCGCTTCGTCGTTTTTTGGAACCCTCATAACTTGGGGTTGGATTATACCAGATAAACAAAGTTCTCGGACTTATTAAGCATATCAATTGCATAGCTCTTATACTTTAGATTTTATTCATATCTAAAAACTTCGATTTCGTCACTGACTCACTCACTTGATGATTATCAATACCTTTAGGGTACTTCCTGAAGTCCTCTAAGAAGCTGAAATTTGATATGTAAGATAGTTTTAGTACACAAACAACAAATAAATTCAAAAACTTGAATTTTTTAATCCTTAAGGGGATGATGAGGGGGTTTAATCTTGTATGGGGAATCAATAATCGCTGAACCGATTTAGTTGAAATTTGGTATGTAGATAGGTATTGTTATGGGGAAGGATATAGAATAGATTTCAATCTCAAAGTTTACCCTTACGGGCTGAAGGCAGATTTCAACCCCAAAGTTTACCCTTACGGGGTGAAGGGTTTATATGGGGAATCAGTAAGAAGTACATTGTGTAACAGATGCCCCCAGATACTTATTTCAGGATTTTTAATAGTAAATCACCCCCAACCCTTTAAATTAGGGGATGGAAGATTGTCATAAGCAACTTACAAAAAGAAGTGAAATCTCACCAAAAACATTTTGATGTAAAATGTTGCCCAGACGAAACCATAAGGCTCGCACTGTCAAAAAGTTATCAGATCTCTTGCCAAGCTTCTAACTCTACAAGCCCTAACTTCACTAGCTCTACACATTAGTCAAAGTATGTAGCTCGGCCGTTTCGTTTCTACAAGAACTATTGTATGTATAATAAAAAAACCGCCCAAGTGCAAGTCGGACTCGCGTTCCAAGGGTTCCGTACATTACACAATTTTTAACAATATGTTTTTTTAGTGAAAAGTGAGTAAAATGTCTTTTAAAAACCCGTAGGGATCGGATCAAAAACTAAGTACTTAAGTCCGACTCACGCCACAGATTATACAATAGTTCTTACGAACTGATACTTATCTCTCAAACAAAACGCAAGTACCTACCGTTTTGATACCTACACAAAAATACAATGGAGTGACCTTCAACGTGCAGCTCCCCGCACCGCGCGCACCGGCACAACGCTAGGGTTGCTGACGCTTATAAATGATAAATAAATACCCACTTAAACAGAGGAGTGAAATAAAAGGAAAGCTAAATCTTAAATTATACCTAATATTCCGATTATGCTTTAGTGTTTGCGAAATAGTCATTTTAAAAGGTCATATGTCCCTGCAGTAACCGCAGTGTTTACGCCGTTTTATAAACCGCGCAATAATCCCAGCAAGAATTAGTTTTAAAACTTCGTGTAATTTAAAACCAGATAGAGATTAATGTTACATAGTAAAGAAAAATAATAGAAACCCCATGAATAAAGGTAATTAATTATAAGTTAACCAGAGCAAAAATGAGTAGGCACTTTCCGGTGTAAACTTACTGTCGTTAAAATAAACATTTACCAAAATAAATTAAAAATTTACTACCTATTTCAAATAGATAGATATCTAAATCTATACATTTGTCACACATATTAAACATTACATGTTTAATTAAAGAAATTCAATAGTAGGTAGGTACCTACTACCCGCGCGATTCGAACTTTAAGATATCGCGCCGTTAGACTTCACTAGATATGAAATAGTAAAGATATGTGACGTTCCACGGCAAAAGGTACCTTATGGCGGCTGGCGCTTACGCTTATTATGATCGCCACTCCAATATTCAGTCGGGGCAATGGTACCTTTTGCCGTGGAACGTCACATATCTTTACTATTTATTATCTAGTGCATCTCTAATTCATTTCCCGAATCCCGCCGTCCGTGTAACTATCGTAAAAATTGACAGGAGGCGCGCGGTGACGTGCGTACGTGAGCGCGTGTGGCAACCAACTGGCTTGCTTTTCTACCGTGAACGGGAGCAGATTCGTAGGTATTAATCCGAGCTCGCGCAGAGAGTTCCATAGGCCTGCTCACGCTTAGCTCCACATTTCTAATAGGTTTTCCTGTCATCTATAGGTAAAGAGCTAATATGTGTATTTTTTTCATAATAAAAAGACCCAGTAGTTTCGGAGATAAGGGTAATGTTAATTTTTTGCCTGTTTTCTTAAATAACTTCTAAACTATTTATTTTAAAATTATGAAAAAAATATATTTGAGATTCTAATTCTAAAATGAGCCCCTTCATTTGATATATAACAAAGATATAGTTTTTTTTCTTCTATTTATCATTCATCTCAAAAGTGACCCCTTTATTTAAATTTATATTACATATTTACTTTACATGTATGTCTTTGGGTTATAGACAAGTTTCAACTTATTAGTCCAGTAGTTTCGGAGCAAATAGGCTGTGACAGACGGACAGCCAGACACACGAGTGATCCTATAAGGGTTCAGTTTTATTCCTTTTGAGGTACGGAACCCTAAAAATAATGATTATAATAAGTTTTTCACCTTATGCCCATGTGGCGGTAGCAAAACAGCCAAGCCACATATTTTGACTAAGGTGTAGAGTTAGTGAAGGGGCTTGTAGAGTTTGAAGCTTGGCTCGACAAGAGATCTGATAACTTTTTAACAGTGCGAGTCTTAGGCTTATGGTTTCGTCTTAGCAACATTTTACATGAAAATGTTTTTGGTGGGATAATTTTTTACAGTATAAATATTTCTTCGTAACAGTTAGTATTATCTTTTAACATGATTTTTACTGTACATCTGGGCCCTATTTCACCAACGTGACAGGTGCGACATTTGTCGACATCACTGTTACTGACTTCACAGGCCTTTATAGGCTACGGTAACCGCTTACCATCAGACGAGCGGTGTGGTTGTTTGCCACCAACCAGTGTTGGGCGTAATTAATTACTCGTGTAATTTAATTACATGTAATTAATTACTCGTGTAATTTAATTACATGTAATTAAAACGTTTGTAATTTAATTACATAAAATTTAATTACATGTAATTTATTTTTCTGTGTAATTTGCAATTGTGATTACATTAATTAGTAATTAAATTACTCAATTACTTTTCATTTACCTTTTTAATAATATGCAAATATGAACAAATTTACTTTTAGTAATTATAAAGAAAAACTTTTATGAATTCCATTATACGCTGGATAACGTTATAACATATTTTTTATCCCTGGAATCATACCTTTACAGGGTACTATGTGACAAACCACGTTGAATATGGCGGTCGGCGCTTACGTCGCGTAGCACCGCATTAGTTTGCACGATGCACATCCCTGGTGCGCCGGGTGCGGGCCAGCCCCAACCCTATCCTGTGTGTGATAGCGGACAGACTTGACTGCCCGTATATGAGACACTGCTGCGAAATGCATGTTTCCAGCAGTGTATATATATTGTAATAGTTAATTAGGTACTAACATTAGGAACGTAAGTCTACTAACAAATCTGTATGAGTCCATAGTTGCTCGAAATAAATATTTTTCATTTCATTTTCATTTCATTAGTTAATAGGGCGCCGGTAATAATGACGTAAGCGCCGACCTAAGGTGCCTTTCGGGTTGGACTGTAGCAAAGGGGGGGCTGGGACTTGGACAATTGTCACAAGAAATACGACAGTTGTCACGAAATTCCGACACAGAACTCATTTACTGTCATGAATTACCGAAAGTTCTTTGAAATCTTGTGTCAATTGTCATCATTATCATCATAAACAAGAAAGATACCTGTTTTTTGCCGATATAATAAAGTTTTTTTTTAATAATACAATGATAGTGACAAACAGGAATAAGGCCCGTCCGATGGTAAGCTATAACCGTAGCCCATGGATGCCTGTGACGTCAGCAACAATGTCACGTTGGTGAAATAGGGCCCTGGTGCTACATTACGACACCGGTGCTATAATAAGCACATTAAAACACTTCCTTTGGCCGTGTTTTAAAATTCGTCATTCGTTGCAAAATTTCAATTTTTCGCACTTCTATCGTAAATAACTACCTATGTATTAATAAAAAAACCGGGCAAGTGCGAGTCGGACTCGCGCACGAAGAGTTCCGTACCATAATGCAAAAAAAAAACAAAAAAAAAGCAAAAAAAAAACGGTCACCCATCCAAATACTGACAACTCCCGACGTTGCTTAACTTTGGTCAAAAATCACGTTTGTTGTATGGGAGCCCCATTTAAATCTTTATTTTATTCTGTTTTTAGTATTTGTTGTTATAGCGGCAACAGAAATACATCATCTGTGAAAATTTCAACTTTCTAGCTATCACGGTTCGTGAGATACAGCCTGGTGACAGACGGACGGATGGACGGACGGACGGACGGACGGACGGACGGACGGACGGACAGCGAAGTCTTAGTAATAGGGTCCCGTTTTACCCTTTGGGTACGGAACCCTAAAAAAGTTACCTATATAAGTAAGTAGTTACTGCCTTTAAAAAGTATAAGTGTCTAAATGTTATTAGACTTTTTGATTCTGTAAAACGTCTTTAGGTCAATAAAGCAAGTGAAAAATTATTAGAGTTAGACCAAGAAAAGTCTGCAGCGATTTGGACAGCCCACGCAGTGAAGGTGTTATTTATAAGTCATCATTTCATAGAAGTTTCTTCAAATCGGCCTTATTAATGAGAGATTAAAAATATTCAAAATTATCTAAAAATATTTTAATCTATTATTTCATCTCATACGTTCAATAAGGCCCGGGACTGAACCTTTTTACCTGCACTGACGGTGGATCTTCTTAGCAACAAGTACAAATTCAGAATAATAGGGAGCAACTGCTATTTTTGAATGCTGGGCCTTGTTACCCGCCGGGCCTCATATGCCTGCACCTCACCTACCTTATTTATTTGTTTTACAAGGGGAAAATTTGTTGATTAATCATGCTAATATTGATACCCAAACAAGCGAAACATTCTAAAATTGAACCACAAGCGTAGCGAGTGGTTCGTAAAGTTGAACCTCGAGCGTAGTGAAGGTTTCAAGGGACGAGGGTTAAATACAATTTTCACTACATCAGCTCGTAAAGGCCCTCTTGATTGTTCGAAACGGATAAGAAGAGTGGCATTTAATTTGATGCAAATTTTGAGTTGTTTCCGTAGGTATACTCGTAAAGCTCAGTTGGTTGGTAAAATTGACTTTAAAATGATAAATATTGAATAACGTTAGTTTGAAATTGATTTAAATGATAAATTAAATATTATCGGAGATATATATATCGGATATCGCTCTTAAACAAAAAATATATGTCGCTAGTCATTTATAACCTAAAAGCGCCAAATTACGCAAAATTATATTGAAATGACACATGTCTATTGAATTTGAAGAATACTTTAACAAGGGTGGTTATCTGTATGACAATGCACCTAAAATAATTTTCAAATGTATCTATTATTTCTATACTTAACACGATAACGAATTCTACGTAAACCAAACCGCGGGCAATCCCTAGTACATATAGAAATAAATAAGTGTAGGTAAGTTTCCATTAGTGTACCTACTATTAACAATATAACTATTTACCATTGATAATAATTTTATAAACGTTTTGCGTATTTTTTACGGGCACCGCGCTAATCGCTAGCCCGCCACCGTCGATCGCTGCCTCCTGCCACGGCGCACAGCGCGGCGCGCGAAAACGCCGCGCGTTTGGAATGTAACTCAATATAAGCGCGGAATGCATACTTACGTATCAGTATTTAGTGTCGCCGTGATTTTATATTTCTAATATTTTGTGTGGGAACTAAGATCTTTATTATGACCGTGTAATATTAACCCTTCGAGTGGCATTGTCCTCCTCGAGGTCTCTACGGTAAGTGGCGGTGGCCGCGAGACGGACAGACATAACAAGCCGGTTGAATGGCGCAGCCATTTTGGAAAAATATACGTCAAGTGGCGAGGCCTCAAAGGGTGATCATCGCGAATTTGGCCCGTGTTAGAAATATGACCGTTTCCCAAAAAAAATCTATGAATGATATATACAAACTATATATCACTGAATTCAGCATAAAATGGGTTATTTGATTGTATACCAATGAATTCTATTCTATTTATGTGAATTATGCTAGACTTGTTCTAATCTCATATTACCAATTTTTTTCTACTTTCATGTAAAAATACGTATAGTTACGAAATAAAACAATTGATTGTAGAAAAAGCAGTCTTTATGACAAAACAATACATTTAACACGATTCACACAGTTTATTTCACTTTTTATCAGTGCGTATTACGTTTGAATGTTCGCGGCTCGACGACGGTCGGCGCGTAATGGGCGAGGTGGGGCAGGAACATCACGTCATTTCTAACAAACTTTGTTTTACGCGGGAATTCGACCGTTAGGGAATACCATCCTTGTTTATTGACGAATGCATCTTGCAAGAGTGAGCAAGCAAGGCATAGTTTTCACGGTTTTATTTTCGGCGCGAAATGCAGCGTCGCACAGAGGCCGCGAGACGGTCTCTGCCAATTACGGGCTTGTTATGACCGAACCTTCTCGCGGCCTCTGCCACGCCGAGGCATAATTAAAAAAATGGCCGCGCCATTTGTCCTACCGTTCAACCGGAGGTGCTGCCACCCGAAGGGTTAACTCTACAAACTTTAATTCAATATTGGCTATACTGCTTAACCGGAAATCAATATCTAGACAAGCACATTGTCTACATTTCTAATTTTTTACAAGTATACTAAGTTGATAGATAATATCGTAATTTTACAATTTCAGCTACTTTAATTCTTTATTGACAAAGTAATTCGCGTTTTTACGTTCACCAGAAAGCAGCTGTTCCAGATTTCTAAAAACCGAATATTGTGAATAAATTAAAGTGTTATTGAACATGTTACAGTTTTTTGTAACTTTAATTTTATATTTACATAGTTATTTAGCAAAATTGAAATATTTAAATATGGCCGAACGCTCCACCTATAATTTTCTAATATTTTACATAAATGTTATTTAACATGCATGCAATAACATATCAAAAAAGAAAAAACTTTAATGTTATCAAAACCCATTTTTGTTCCACCGCTGGTCTATTACCCAATTACCTAGTATATATCTTACTTACCTAGTATCGTAGAAAATAAATTTTGTGTAGTATACAAAACCTATCTTAGCCATGATTATAGGACAGGGTAGAGTTTATCAGATATTTCATTAGTGTTCAATATCATTACTGCGGACTTGAAACGCCGTAGTTTTAAGAACACCAGATTTTTTATTAGTTTTAAGTTTAATTTTAGCTGACTAAAATAATCAACAATTTCTGTTTACTATATGCAGTATTGGAGAATACCAGATTTATGTTTGTGTTAAAAATAAATGTTGTGGCATGAAATAAACAGTATGTTCTGTTTACTATATATATATTGTAGAGTTTAACGGGTTTTATATTTGTGTTCAGTAAATCATTATTGCGGACTGAAATTGTAATATACTGTCGAGTGAAACAGAGTTAGGTTAAATATCTTAGATGAGTCTTCGCTTTAACATGCTTTTGTTGCGACAAAGACTTATCTAAGGTGTTTAACATTTTTCTGTTTAACTCGGCAGTAAGTACCTACATTGGCTTAGTCCGCAATAATGATGTTTGTGGTATAGGTGTGGTGGCCGATACATAAACAGAATAATCTCAATCCTAAATAATTACTATATGAGTAAAATAAAAACAAACTTTTCTTTTTTAAATTCGTTTTATTTTTAGTAACTAGTACATGACATAAATTATCGGCCGCAATTTTAGTGAGCGTATGGCAAATATAACACAGAGATAATTTTGATAGCAAACACAACACTCCAATATAACCTTATTATATTCCCTATTAGCAACATATGTATAAATTTTCAATTAAACCGAAATTCGCTTCGTCAGCCTTTGTTCACTACACACAGACACTTTTTTTTTGCTAAAACCGGTGATCTAAACAGGAATGCAACCTGATTCATTTATTATTGGCGACACTTGAAATGAACTCTGTCCGGACTTCGGTGAAATGAAAGAATGTTCTGGGCGCTGCGGGCGGCGGCGCAGGGGTGCGGGGGGCCGCAGTTAGCTCATGTCGTGGACAGAACAGTTTTTCGTTACAGGCAATAGTTATTTGTACAACAAGAGATCAAAGTTTGATATTTCTTCGAGTCCTTATTTTGAGTCCCGTGCAAGCGAAAGATTCTATAATAGCGTAGTAAGGGATTCAAAAGCGCACGAGATGTAAATAACTTTGATCTCGTGTAGTACACAAAAATTTTCACCCTAAGCAGTGAGAACATACCTAGAGGGACAGAGATAATAGAACCCAAGTATATCGAACTTGTATTAGACCCCGCATGTTGAAATGACATTTGACTATAAAGGTCACTTGAATGTCATTTTGTCTCACTCAGTGAGCAAAATCGCATTATGCTCACTGTTTTTAAGAAGCAAAGTACCCTTGTTCGAGCTGCTGAGGTGAAAATAATATTTTGTTTAGTGTGCAATAATATTGTAATGCCAACAATTTTTATTGTTGCTGGAACCACTCTTTATTGTTATCATTAAAAAGAGTATGTTAGACAACAGAGAACGTATCTAGTTATGAGTGAAAATATTCATAGTAATCAAGAAATTTCGAGTAAGTAATGGGTATTAAAACTCCGCTAACAGGTACGAGAAAATCTAGTACCTATAAATGAATTACATAAGGTGGACCTTAAACAAAGATTTTGTAATACACACTTTTATTATTGGTGTGTTAAACTAGATGATGGTGAACAGAATTATTAAAAATATTGTAAACATCGCAATTATTGTAAAGTGTTGTATGCTAAATGCATATTTTACTCTGTTACTATTAGATTGTTACCAAAACGATATCAGAGTTTTAGTGTACTAGAATATTTTAACTAGAATATTCTATATTGTCCAAAATATGAGTCTATTAACCATAGCTGAAATATGTTTTCCTACACCAGAATCATAACTACTATACAATCTGTTAATATTGTAAAATATTTTTTTCTCCGTGCACTGTCTAACTGACATCATCAGAAACGGTACATCAGAATCTTTCATAAAACGCCTTCAGAACCCACTTAGCGAGATAACTGTAGCTGTATTAGCTAAAATAAAGTTAGCGGCGGAATGATTTTGTAAACTCATTTCAACAAAAGAAAATTTAATAACTTACATAAACTGAAAATTTACATCGAGAGCTTTTATTTTAAGCTTTCATAATCCACCAATCTTGGTATTCTAAGTAATTTTTTTAAATAATTAATTGCAGAGTCAATGGCTGAAATATTCCAAATACACAAGTTATCGGCGGAAACATATTATATCCTTTATTAATTCAGAAAAAAAAATTTTTTGAATCTTACATGATTTGTGAATGTAAATCAAGAGTTTTTAAATAAAGCTTTCAGAATCTATTGTTCTAGGTGTTCTAAGATTTATTTTTTAAATAATTTATGGCCATGTCCGTGGCCAAAATATTTAAAATGCATATCAATAATTTTGACCCACTTCTAGATGAATGACCACTTTCATTTTGACATCATCCTAAACTGTATACCAAGATCTTTCATAAAACGCCTTCAGAACCCACTTACAGAGCTATCTGTAGCTGCATCAGCTGAAATAAAGTTAGCGGCGGCGGAACGATTTCCTTTTTAAATTCAGAAAAGGAAAATAACTTCGAATCTCACATGATTTGAATATAAATTTGATTTGTGAAGAAGAAGAAGTTCTTATAATTTTTTTTTAATAATTTTCTCCCATGAGCCGTGGCAGAATGCCGGGATAACGCGAGGAAGAAGAAGAATAATTTATGACCAAGTCCATTTTTTTTATTATTGTGTTGTTTTTGACACATATCTCGAATACAACGCACGTATGCTAAGAAAAAACTGTTTAAATCTATTATCTACATATGAGAATAAAACTAGAACATAAAAACTATCGCTTTCGATGCGTATTTAATTTACAATAAGGAAAATAAATTTTCATAACAATCTTCATTTTACGACTTCGACCATTTCTCGGGAACTCTCGGTTGCTTTCGTTTGGCGGTGCTACAGATTAGAGTAGACCAAATAATCCGTAAGTTAAAGTAAACTAAATTATGTTTGTCATGTTGGTATACAGGTATTTCTGAGTTTTTTTTACACAAAGTAAAATAAAAAGTGCTGCCAACCTCAACCTTAGTCCATAGCCCATACGAGTGAATTATGCCATTTATGACATATCAATCAAATTAATATTATCGTATGGTTATCGTGTTAATAATTTGTATTTTATTGTTTTAAATTTCTTTATGAGTTATTATTATTCAGATTGATTTTCATGGCTCGGCAAACATTGTCATTCGTCCAGGGAAAGGGCTGCCGAGATGAGCCAAAAATACAAAGTTATAGAATGGGAGACGAGCGTACTTGGAACAACAAAATGGGAGACGCCCGATGGCGAGAGCTATCGCAAGATAATAAAAATAATAATTGTCCACCCAAACTTCAATCCATAGACCGGTATACTGTTCACTTTTTCTACAATAGTCCCAATGCCTGCTGCGACCGGTTCATGGGTGTCTATTGTTGCGCCTGTGAACGGGTTCCAGCAGGCGTTCTACATGACATTAAAGCTCTCCAAGGGGCCTCTACGTGTTGGATCTATATCCCCACGCAAGCCTATCAAAAGACCGGGATTTATAGGCCCGTGAAACCCGAAATGGAGCATAATAATAATAATAAAATTGTTTATTCATTATAAGTGTTAGGTTACATTGTACAGGGTTGGTACCTCTTTTTAAGTAAACAGATACTTCTATTAAGAGGCACCGCTCTTCCTTAGTTGCTAAGTGAACAACAATAAATTATTTCATGAATAAAATTAAAAGAAATAATATTAACATTTCAGTGAATAACAAAAGTAGTTAGAGATAATTTAAATTTAAACTGAAATTAATGAGCGAATGTGTGTGTGTGTGTGTGTGTGTGTGTGTGTGTGTGTGTGTGTGTGTGTGTGTGTGTGTGTGCGCGTGTGTGTGCGAATGTGTGTCTGTGTATTTAGATATCAAAAACATTATGGATTAAGTTTTCAATATCATGATAGCTTTTAAATTTTAGCCAATTTGTTATGATGTTTTTGCATTCGTAATATGATAATGGATATATATTTAAATCTTTATTAATAGAATTATATAGTTTAACGGATTTACAAACGAATTGTCTACTAGTATACGTTGTGTTTATTTGAACTGTTGGAATTAAATTGTTTCTTCTCCTTCTATTATGTGTGTTTGGTGTATATGGTACGGTCTTGTGTAATTTTAAGGTCGTAAATAATATGTACAGTTTTCTGACAGATAATACATTAAAAAGATTATATAACTCTATGGTAGGAAATCTAAACGGCTTGAAATACATAACTTTAAGCAATGATCTCTGGGCTCTTTCGCAAGAAACATGACGTGATCTGGTATCGGAGGCCAGATGAGTCCTTTGGATCGTTGCGTCACCTTAGCCGTAGTAATGTTAAGATCCAGAAAGGGAAATGGGGACTACCTACGTTTGTATGAAAAGGCGATTTATGGGTGGTGGTCGTCCATATTCGTGGCTTAAAGCGGAAAATAAGTAATCTAATGAACGTTTTTGCAACTAGGCTTACAACAATAAGTAATAATTTTATGTTAAAACAAGTTTTAAATAAATACCTACGTACGTTATAAGAAATTTTCGAATTAAGTTATCCAAATAACGGCTACCTACTTGACAAATAAGAAATCCTTATCACAGTTATAAACCCTGGCAGGGATACATAATAATGTCGGTATTTAACTAAACATAAGACAAACTCTTTATTTCATTTACGGGAGCGGAGCTGCGGGCCCGTCTAGTCTTCTATACATATAATAAAGCTGAAGAGGGTCGAAAGTCTGTACATGGAAGATATTCGAAAAAAAGTTGGCTGGGGATACTTAGAATCGATAACAGAACACGTTCCAACAGTTTTTAGAATTTTTGTCTGTTTATCTGTTTGTCTGTTTATTTGAACGCGCATCACGTGAAAACGGCTGAACGGATTTTGATGCAAACTTTACTAATCTGTCGAGAAAATCCCTAGCCAGGTTATAGGCTATAAAAATGCAACCCCTAAAAGGGGGGGGTAGCCACAAAAATCGATTGACTTAAGTTTGCCCCTGAATCTTATCGCGCTACTTAGGAAGGAGGGGCAAACTTTTTTCAAATATGTGCGTGTTTAATGCGCTGAAATTAATACGTTGTGATATGAATAAGCCACCGAGGAAGGATTTTGCCAAATTAACTCTGGAAGAGGGGGTACGGATATCAACAAATTTTATTGAATAATTGTGTTGATGTAATAATACAACAAAATTAAACGATAATAAATTAATTGCCACACATTGCACAGTGCCATCTTTTGGGGAACTGCGTAAACATTAAGTAATCAAGAAAACTAAAAATGAGTTTACATAGTTACGTATTGGTAAAATAAACACACGTATCGACACGCATAAAATTGCATAATTATTTAATATTATTAATTTTCTCCGTCATGAATTATACTTAATCGTAATTATATCGCATCCATATCAAATCCATATTCATACGTATCGCCTCACGAAGGTGGGTACTTTGGAAAAAAAACATTGACCTCTGTCATTTGCAGTGCGGATGTTAATCCTTTTAAGCAAAATAAGCACTTGCTTAGGGCACCACCCAAAACCGTAGACAAAAAAACGCGCAGGCTGCATCAGCATTGCAGTCGTCGTGGAGTAGGTACCTACATGAAACTTTTATACGTGTACCTACAAGTACCCATCGAATAACGAAGGGTCGTAGGGATCAAGTAAGAGAGTGAGGGTACGTAAGCACATCTCCAACGTAGGCTTTCGATTTGACCTTACGCGTAGGCCCTTAAGTCATGGAAAAAAAATTAGCTTTCTGGTTTGCCGCCAGCCGATTTTTTCGACATAGGTTATCGATTATAAAGCGAATTTTGCTCTCTTGCACGCCAGATTTGTCGGCCAAGCCGAGTTGCTCCTTAGCCGCGATCCTGAGACCTAACTGTCAAAGTGTTATAACTGTTATAAGGGGCCCCGTGAAAGCCGAAAACTAAAAGCATCCTATCAAGTAGCGCTTTCGAGTGAAGCCAAAGAGCGAGCAGTAGAAGAGTCGTGATTACATGCTTAGATTCGATTTCAAGCCACTGTTTTGCAGTTCGGCGTTAGGTCTTATATGCGAGGCCTTCTGCCTTACGGCAAAGTTGATCTTCTGCCTTAATAACACTTGGGCGTGGATCCAAATCCAAGCTTTCGTCTTTCGCAGCTGGGCCTTCTGCCTTGCTCACACTTCGCCAATTCAATTCACTTGGTCAATTCCAAGCTCTGCTTTCTTGCATCTTTTCTATATGAAAACAACCTCGCTGAGACCCTTAAATATCGAGCCCTATGCGAAGCTAGGCTGATAGAAAACTGTCCCATACCTTCTCTGTTTGAAATCCTGTTGGGACTAAAAGTAAAAATGAACAACTGTCTATCAAATTGCGTTTTTTATATCGAAAAATGTTCGCGCTCGCTCGCTCGCGTTTACAATAACATTCTAAGATATGATAAAGGTGACATTCGGGTGGCGACTGCAACAGCATTAGGTACTCTGTTGCAACGTTACTGCTGCGGCACTGTCAATTATCGTGATAAAATGATGTGACTGATTTCCCTACTAAAAGTTAAAATGTAAAATTGTCTATCAAATTGTGTTTTTATATCCAAAAATTTTCGCGCTCGCTTCGCTCGCGTTTTCAATATCATTCTAAGATATGATAAAGGTGACATTCGGGTGGCGACTGCAGCAGCATTAGGTACTCTGTCGCAACGTTACTGCTGCGGCACTGTCAATTTTCGTGATAAAATCATCATTTTACTTGATTTGACTGATTTCCATTCTCAGCTCTGTAATGCGGCAACGAACGTCACTCAATTTACCAAAAAAATTCAATGTAATCTTGATAACCCTAGGGAGAGGGGGCACCATGGTCTAGAAATGCTTAGGGCATCAAAATATCTTAATCCGTCACTGGTCGTTTGAGGAGTCAAACGATTTGGGACTCGCATTTTATACGCATTACCACGCCTTCCCGAAAGTCTCGCAACGCATTGAGGTTACAAGGGGCACGTGGTCTTCCTCAGGAATCGGAAGAAGACCACGGTGAGTGGCGCTCTAGCCAGGCAGGCCGCTTCGCTTTCGCTCGCTACCTTACTGTATCGTCCGATATACACCTACTACTCTGTCGTTTAAATCACGTGTAAAATTTGAATAAAGGCGAAAAAAACTATTGATTTTGGAGTGTAGTTTTATTTAGTTGTACCTAATTGTAAAATATTTTATCTGAATACAGTTCTCTAGCATATCCATCTGTCAACTTTACTTCAAGTTGCGCCTCCAGGGCTCTCCCCTGAGAGAAATTAGGATTAGAAATTAGCCGCTTACTGACACAGACCGAATTCCACGCGGGCGGAGCCGCGGGCATAGCTAGTGTATTATAAATCGAATTTTACAGTTCCCATGTTACGCTGGGTAATATTTACTTAAAACTTAAGTCTACGATTAATTGATTTTTTATTGTGTTTTGTAGACGACCGGTCTGGCCTAGTGGGTAGTGACCCTGCCTGTGAAGCCGATGGTCCTGGGTTCGAATTCCAGTAAGGGCATTTATTTGTGTGATGACACAGATATTTGTTCCTGGGTCATGGCTGTTATCTATGTATTTAAGTATTTATATATTATATATATATCGTTGTCTGAGTATCCACGACACAAGCCTTCTTGAGCTTACTGTGGGACTTAGTCGATCTGTGTCAAGAATGTCCACACCCTGTATATGTGTATATAGATAATAAAGCCTAAATAAATTAGATGTTACCAGACATATTCGTGAAAAAATGTAAAGAAAGCTGCAAAATTACATAGCCACATTATAAATGAAATTCAATTAGTTAATTTTTAATTATTTTCTAGTATTCTTTTGCACAATTGGCAAGTTTTGTTAAGGTGTGTGATTTTCTCAGATACAGTTATTGATTGAACTTCAGAAGTAAGTACGCAAGATTGTTTAGCGTGCGTCTTCCTGTAACACATGTGGCACTTAAAATATTTATCACCGTCATTCACGTCACGACCACAACTCATGGACATATTAAATATCGCATCGCTATTTTTTAATAGCATTGTCTGAATAGTATGCCTATACTGTGTAAAATTTACACCAATGCCGTCTAGTGGCTTATTATTAACAAGGCACCAAAAGAAATATAATACAATCATTGGCCCGCAATTATTGTCATCAGTTTGCTTACGATGTTTCAAAGTATGCACTTTATTTATTTTTACAGCGTACTTAATTTTTCTTAATAAAACGTTAATATAATATAAGTAATTTTTCTTATGTCTCACTCAGCTCATTGCCTAATGGATCAATAATTGTTATGCTTTGATCGCTTAGTTTCATAATAACTAACGTAAAGTGACTGTGCAGGCAAATGGGAAATACTATTTCCTTGTCAAATGACCAATTAAAATTGGTAACGTCATAGTTTTTGTTAAGTCCAAAGATGATTGAAGACACTTCACAATGCTTAACATCGTAATAATTTTGTTCATTTATTATTTGAAAATCATGATCAATAACAGTACTTATTAGAGTGTCGTTCTCCTCCCGCCCAATGAGAGATGCCATTCGACTTCTCTGTCCGAGACACGGTAGTTCAGCAGCATTTCGTGGCAGTTTTCGCTACTCTGCTACGAAATGCTGGAACAACATACCCCCTTCAATACGTAACTCTAAAACGTTATACACTTTTAAACTTAAATTCAAACAATATCTTTACAGCTTGCAACTGCCGTGTTCCTCGCGTTCCGCGCATCTTAGTTAGATCATTTCATAGGCATTTTACTTTTTTCCGGCGTGATATTGTGCATAACCGATATTTTTGTTAGTTCTAACCCTCGATCGATGACTTTTCTAAAAACCTATTCACAACTACATGCTAACTTTGGTTATTTTATATTATAAACTTAATTTAAGTAGGTATTTATTTGAATGGCCTTTTTATGTTATGCTCCGCTATATATTTAACTAATGAATTCCCGACTTATACCTGTTTACCTATACATTTTTTAAATATTCCCTCAACCCACTCACTTCAAAACCCACTTTAAAAAAATTCCATGCGTAAGTTTCTAATTTGTGTTAAGTAAATATTAGTTGCTAAATCACATTTTGTCACTGCCTTTACTGTTCTGAGCTATCACTGACATACGTGACACTGGGCTCCACGGAAGACCAGCGCTGTAGCATATTATATGTTATAGCATATGCTGAGTGGTGTCCATTTGCAGCCTCTATAGCAGCATCAATACTGTAATTATTGCATGTTAGTGTAAGCTACAAGTAGATTTAAATATTTAGTGTATAAGATCTTCTTTCTTTAAAAATGTTTATGGTGCTGTATGTATAGATGGTTTTTGCAATAAACGTTTTTCTATTCTATTCTATTCTATTCTTCTGTTACGTGTGTTTTAGGTAATATAGCGAATGAAAATCAGATCAGCAATTCCTTAACTAGAGGTATGGAATTCAGTTTAGTAATATAATAGTCTCTTAACATTACTTTATAGTAACTAGGATCGGTCACTAATCCGTTGGGAAACACATCGAGATTTACGTGACTACTGCAATCAGAACCTGCTGACTGAAATGGGGATGGAGACGGAATGGGTGATGAATATTTGGTTTTACAATATAAGCAAACATAATATATACACCTGAAAAGTCGAATTCATCATCTAAATAAACTTTAGCACACGATTGGTGCACCCATTCCAGACAATCTCCGTACTCAACCCACTTTGTTATTGAGTCATCATGCCTTCTACCACGCGTACAATACTTACAAATATAATAAGTATTCTGGAGCGCTTCTATTTCAATGTCACTTTCTATTGATGCTACCTTTTTCAAATGTCGTGCGTCAAAATGACTGTAGACTGGTTTTCTCTTTCTCTGCCATAATTCTTCATCTTGAATAACTTTACTAGTTTTGGTAAGTCTTTTCTTTGGTATCTTGTTGAGTATTTCTTTCGAGATAGATATAGTGTCGCTCATCAGATGTCTAATAAGCTGTGTACATTTCAAATTATGTTGGCCTTTTAATATCTCGCACTTCAGTTGGCCAAAATAATTTTCAACAGGAGAGTTACTTTCTCGATTACTTCTCAATAAATTAGTCCACAGTGGTAAATGTGTCATGTATTTGGTAATAAATAATTCAAACAATTTATTTAGTGAATTTCCCTGTGAATCAAGCACTATAGTTGAAATAGTTGACATACATCTTATGTAATTACCCTCCTTTGCGTCGCGCAGTCGGGTAAAAAGGACTATTTGTGTAGTTTGATTTGCCCTTGTCGTGGTCAATTTTCAATGAAGTGACAGTTTGCATGTTTTCTAAGATATCAACGTTATCCTGGTCACGGCAAAGACTTATAAGGTTATTATAGGCATTTACAACATTACGTGGATAGTATTTTGTATTTAATAAAACGTATAAATTTGAGACAAAATCATCTATCGTATTTAAATCCTCCATTAAAATAACATTGAAGAGAATATCTTTTAAGGTAGGTTTTTTTTTGAAGCGCTTTTGTCAATGTCATTACAGATACCTTTGACAAGGTGAGCGCAACATAAAAAAATCGGTGTTTGTGGTTTTTCTACATTCCGACAAGCTGTTATAGCATATTTGTAGATAAGTCGCCAGCGAACATTCGTTAAACGCCAAACAAACTGCGTTAATCAGGGCGAAACTAACGTCGGTCACAACGCCCGAAAACGCAGGCCAACAGTTTCTATTTGCGCAAAACACCTTAAAATCATTAAGCAACTTAAATATGGTGTTAGTGTCATGTTTCGATGAAATCATGGAAAAAATGGGATAGATCCTTTCGGATATGGGTGCTTGTATCACGCCAGAGTATAACAAGATTTTTTCGAATTTTTTTCTTTATTAATTGGTCTACACACACTTCCTGTTGCATCAAAATGTAGTATAGACAAACCGGATAATTTTAATACCTTTATCTGCTCTTCGCTAAACAGTTTCAAACACAGTGGAAAACTTACTTACTGCACATAATTGGAGTGGTCTTTTTAAAATAAATATAAATCTAGTACATCATTCTTGGACCTGTCATTGTTAGCAAGTGCTTCTGATCGAATTTTTCTCATGACTGAGTCAGATTTAATATTCCTTAGATTATTAGTATCCTGTAGATAACGATCGTCAATGTTAATAAGGCTCTTTTTCTTCAGATTTAGTGGCTTAATGTTTATTTACTTATTTTTGAATATGACTCTTTCAACACCCCTTACTTGCTGTGTTAAATGCGACTTATGACTAAAATTTGTGTTATTGCTTAATACAGTCACGCGGCGTTCTTGTAAATATAATTTAAATCTTTTGCAACCTTCATGTTTGCAGCGAGCTGTTATTACAACCTTATTCGAACAATACTTCTTATACATAAAAATTAAAATGCAAGTATTATTTACACTTTTGTCGATCGATTTCTTTAAAATGTACGGGTACGTGCTTGGATTTAACTTTTCACCGCTAAACATTGATTCCCAAAGTGGCAATTCTATTTCACAAGAACCTTCAAGGGCAAAATCATTTCCATCGCTTAAACAATCAACGTTTTTTGTCCCGATAGGTAGTAGGTAGGAAGTAGGGAGACAGAGTTATTTGCACTCGACAGATTTAGTATGACTTTGGGAACTTTTTGTAAGTCCGGCGATACTTTTATATTATCATTAGGCAAGATGGCCTGTGGTAATGAATGGCTAGAATTTGACGTTGTGATTGTAGAAATATCATTCTGACCACAATTTAGTGAAGACTTAGAAGAGTATACAGCAGGCTTGATTATCTTGTCATCTATTAAATTGCAATCACCAAGTTGAGCCTCAAAATCAATTTTTTTGCATACTGAATCCAAAGACGCCTTATCATTGGGAGATTGAGCTTCTATAATAGAGTCATAAATTGATGAGGAGGTAGGTGAAAATACAAGATTGCACTCGTTTACCCTAACGCAAGGTTTGTTAACTTCCTTGCCTTCCACTTCTCTAGGGTTCTGATGTGCTATTGGAGTGCAAAGTTGGCTTTTCAGCGGCATGTAAGAGGGCACATCATCTGATTTCATTTCATACGAAATCACAGGTGACGCTATCTTTCCGTTAGACACTTCTCTAAGTGACCTATCTAACACCAACCATAAGTTATAATTTTTTTTTCTTTTCTTATTGTTGTTTCGAAGTTTGAAATGATTCGTTAGTATAGTATAAGAAACAGATTCATCATTTCTATGCGAGATCGGTTTCAATGGTAAGCTGTGAATAGTTAGCGCACGCTTTAATTCATTTTGTGATAGTTTTATCACATCAACACTCTTTTCACCAGAGTGAAAGTGAATATTTTTAAAATTGTTGTATTTGTTGACAATTTCTAACAACTTACTAGCATACTTATATCTGCAGGTAGTATTTCTTAATGCTCTAGCAATTAATTTACAAGCAACCATAGACACCCGATCCTTTTTTTTCAAAACCGGTAAAATTTTGCTCAGTTGAACTGATATTTGTTTATATGCCTCAATTTTAGACGAGTTCATGATGTATAGATTTGTACGAGTATAGCCTCATAGCACAGAATAAGTAATAGCTAGTATTATCATACAGAACGGCCACGCACCACCCCGCTTCGACTCTAATTACCTGGCCCGCGACTGATTAGATAGTCGTATGATTACGCTACACGCGCGCCATCTATTTCATTTTATCATTCGACATCGATTTTAAAGAGATTATAGATATTTAACTATTAGTTATATTTAACTATTCCGAATTTCAAATTGAATTTAAAATTAAAATTACTAAACTTTCATATATATATTTATTATTTATAATTATTTCATTTACGCGAGCGGAGCTGCGGGCCCGTCTAGTATATCTATAATAATCAAGTGGGGCTCGAGATATTATTTTGATTTTGATAACACACGTTTTTTATAGTATTGGTTTGATTTGTTGGATTAATGATAGTTTTAATTCACTAAACAGAGTAGTGATGCGCATTTTTTTCTGTTTTAACAAGGGATATAATACTGTTCCGCCGATAACTTTCTTTCAGCTGATACAACTACAGTAAGCTCGCGAAGTGGGTTCTGAAGGCGTTTTATGAAAGATCTTGGTGTACAGTTCCGGATGTTGCAAAATGAAAGTGGTCTTTCGTCTAGAAGTGGGTCAAAATTAGTGATGTGCATTCGGAATATTTCGGCCGCGGACTTTGTCATAAATTATTTAAAAAATAAATCTTAGAACACCTAGGTTAATAGATTCTGAAAGCTTTATGAAAAAGCTCTTGATTGACATTCACAAATCATGTAAGATTAAAAGTTTTTTTTTCTGAATTAATAAAGGATATAATATTGTTCCGCCGATAACTTCCTTTCAGCTGATGCAACTACAGTTAGCTCGCGAAGTG
This sequence comes from Cydia splendana, assembly GCF_910591565.1. Lineage (NCBI taxonomy): Eukaryota > Metazoa > Arthropoda > Insecta > Lepidoptera > Tortricidae > Cydia > Cydia splendana. The sequence goes on from NC_085963.1 coordinate 6,826,833, forward strand.
GGTTCTGAAGGTGTGTTATGAAAGATCTTGGTGTACAGTTCCGTTTGTTGTCAAAATGAAAGTGGTCTTTGGTCTAGAAGTGGGTCAAAATCAGCTATGTGTATTTGGAATATTTTAGCCATTGACTCTGCAATGAATTATTTACAAAAAAATACTAGATTAGTGGATTCTGAAAGTTTAAAATAAAAGCTCTCGATGTAAATTATCAGTTTATGTAAGTGATGTAATTTTCTTTTGTTGAAAATGAGTTTACAAAATCGTTCCGCCGCTAACTTCATTTCAGCTGATGCAACTGCAGTAAGCTCGCGAAGTGGGTTCTGAAGGTGTTTTATGAAAGATCTTGGTGTACCATTTCGGATGATGTCAAAATGAAAGTGGTCTTTCATCTAGAAGTGGGTCAAAATTAGTGATGTGCATTTATAATATTTTGGTCACGGACTTGGTCATAAATCATTTAAAAATAAATCTTAGAACACCTAGGTGCATAGATTCTGAAAGTTTTATGAAAAAGCTCTTGATTTACATTCACAAATCATGTAGGATTCAGTTTTTTTTTCTGAATTAACAAAGGATATAATATTGTTCCGCCGATAACTTTCTTTCAGCTGATGCAACTACAGTAAGCTCGCGAAGTGGGTTCTGAAGGTGTTTTATGAAAGATCTTGGTGTACAGTTCCGGATGTTGTCAAAATAAAAGTGATCTTTCGCGTCTAGAAGTGGGTCAAAATTAGTGATGTGCATTTGGAATATATTGGCCACGGACTTGGTCATAAATTATTTAAAAAATAAATCTTAGAACACCTTAAACAATAGATTCTGAAAGCTTTATGAAAAAGCTCTTGATTTACATTCATAAATCTTGTAAGATTCAAAGTTATTTTTTGTTTCTGAATTAATAACCCTTCGAGTGGCATTGTCCTCCTCGAGGTCTCTACGGTAAGTGGCGGTGGCCGCGAGACGGACAGACATAACAAGCCGGTTGAGTGGCACAGCCATTTTGGAAAAATATACGTCAAGTGGCGGGGCCTCAACGGGTGATCATCGCGAATTTGGCGCGTGTTAGAAATATGACCGTTTCCCAAAAAAAACTATGAATGATATATACAAACTATATATCACTGCATTCAGCTTAAAATGGGTTATTTGATTGTATACCAATGAATTCTATTCTATTTATGTGAATTATGCTAGACTTGTTCTAATCTCATATTACCAATTTTTTTCTACTTTCATGTAAAAATACGTATAGTTACGAAATAAAACAATTGATTGTAGAAAAAGCAGTCTTTATGACAAAACAATACATTTAACACGATTACACAGTTTATTTCACTTTTTATCAGTGCGTATTCCGTTTGAATGTTCGCGGCTCGACGACGGTCGGCGCGTAATGGGCGAGGTAGGGCAGGAACATCACGTCATTTCTAACAAACTTTGTTTTACGCGGGAATTCGACCGTTAGGGAATACCATCCTTGTTTATTGACGAATGCATCTTGCAAGAGTGAGCAAGCAAGGCATAGTTTTAACGGTTTTATTTTAGGCGCGAAATGCAGCGTCGCACAGAGGCCGCGAGACGGTCTCTGCCAATTACGGGCTTGTTATGACCGAACCTTCTCGCGGCCTCTGCCACGCCGAGGCATATTTAAAAAAATGGCCGCGCCATTTGTCCTACCCTTCAACCGGAGGTGCTGCCACCCGAAGGGATAAAGGATATAATATTGTTCCGCCGATAACTTTCTTTCACCTGATGCAACTACAGTAAGCTCGCGAAGTGGATTCTGAAGTCGTTTTATGAAAAATCTTGGTGTACAGTTCCGGATGTTGTCAAAATGGAAGTGGTCTTTCGTCTAAAAGTGGGTCAAAATTAGTGATATGCATTCGGAATATTTTGGCCACGGACTTTGTTATAAATTATTTAAAAAATAAATCTTAGAACACCTAGGTTAATAGATTCTGAAAGCTTTATGAAACAGCTCTTGATTGACATTCACAAATCATGTAAGTAAGATTCAAAGTTGTTTTTTTTTTCTGAATTAATAAAGGATATAATATTGTTCCGCCGATAACATCCTTTCAGCTGATGCAACTACAGTTAGCTCGCGAAGTGGGTTCTGAAGGTGTTTTATGAAAGATCTTGGTGTACAGTTCCGGATGTTGTCAAAATAAAAGTGATCTTTCGCGTCTAGAAGTGGGTCAAAATTAGTGATGTGCATTTGGAATATTTTGGCCACGGACTTGGTCATAAATTATTTAAAAAAAAATCTTAGAATACCTAGGTTAATAGATTCTGAAAGCTTTATGAAAAAGCTCTTGATTTACATTCACAAATCATGTAAGATTCAAAGTTTTTTTTTTCTGATTTAATAAAGGATATAATATTATTAATTTTAATGACAAAACTTCCGTGAGACACAGACATATTAAACAGACATGTTTTTCGACTTAAAATACGTGAGTGACCCGTTTTTAATATATTTAATATATAATATTATTGTTCCGCTGATAACTTTCTGTCAGCTGATGCAACTACAGTTAGCTCGCGAAGTGGGTTCTGAAGGTGTGTTATGAAAGATCTTGGTGTACAGTTCCGGATGTTGTCAAAATAAAAGTGGTCTTTCGTCTAGAAGTGGGTCAAAATTAGTGATGTGCATTTGGAATATTTTGGCCACGGACTTGGTCATAAATTATTTAAAAAAAAATCTTAGAATACCTAGGTTAATAGATTCTGAAAGCTTTATGAAGAAGCTCTTGATTTACATTCACAAATCATGTAAGATTCAGTTTTTTTTTTTCTGATTTAATAAAGGATATAATATTATTGTTCCGCTGATAACATTCTGTCAGCTGATGCAACTACAGTTAGCTCGCGAAGTGGGTTCTGAAGGTGTGTTATGAAATATCTTGGTGTACAGTTCCGGTTGTTGTCAAAATGAAAGTGGTCTTTCGTCTAGAAGTGGGTCAAAATTAGTTATGTGTATTTGTAATATTTCAGCCATTGACTCTGCAATGAATTATTTAAAAAAATTACTTAGAATACCAAGATTGGTGGATTATGAAAGCTTAAAATAAAAGCTCTCGATGTAAATTATCAGTTTATGTAAGTGGTGTAATTTTCTTTTGTTGAAAATGAGTTTACAAAATCGTTCCGCAGCTAACTTCATTTCAGCTGATGCAACTACAGTAAGCTCGCGAAGTGGGTTCTGAAGGTGTTTTATGAAACATCTTGGTGTACCATTTCGGATGATGTCAAAATGAAAGTGGTCTTTCATCTAGAAGTGGGTCATAATTAGTGATGCGCATTTATAATATTTTGGTCACGGACTTGGTCATAAATAATTTAAAAAATAAATCTTAGAACACCTAGGTGAATAGATTCTGAAAGCTTTATGAAAAAGCTCTTGATTTACATTCACAACTCATGTAAGATTCAGTTTTTTTTCTGAATTAATAAAGGATATTATATTGTTCCGCCGGTAATTTCGTTTCAGCTGACGCAACTACAGTAAGCTCGCGAAGTGGGTTCTGAAGGTGTTTTATGAAAGATCTTGGTGTACAGTTCCGGTTGTTGTCAAAATGAAATTGGTCTTTCGTCTAGAAGTGGGTCAAAATTAGTGATGTTCATTTGGAATATATTGGCCACGGACTTGGTCATAAATTATTTAAAAAATAAATCTTAGAACACCTTAAACAATAGATTCTGAAAGCTTTATGAAAAAGCTCTTGATTTACATTCATAAATCTTGTAAGATTCAAAGTTATTTTTATTTTTCTGAATTAATAAAGGATATAAATAAAAATAAAATAAATAAAATAAATATTATAGGGACATTCTTACACAAATTGACTAAGTCCCACGGTAAGCTCAATAATAATATAATAATATAATATTGTTCCGCCGATAACTTTCTTTCACCTGATGCAACTACAGTAAGCTCGCGAAGTGGGTTTTGAAGGTGTTTTATGAAAGGTCTTGGTGTACAGTTCCGGATGATGTCAAAATGAAAGTGGTCTTTCGTCTAGAAGTGGGTCAAAATCAGTTATGTGTATTTGGAATATTTCAGCAATTGACTCTGCAATGAATTATTTAAAAAAATTACTTAGAATACCAAGATTGGTGGATTATGAAAGCTTAAAATAAAAGCTCTCGATGTAAATTTTCAGTTTATGTAAGTTATGAAATTTTCTTTTGTTGAAATGAGTTTACAAAATCGTTCCGCCGCTAACTTTATTTTAGCTAATGCAGCTACAGTTATCTCGCTAAGTGGGTTCTGAAGGCATTTTATGAAAGATTCTGATGTACAGTTTCTGATGATGTCAGTTAGACAGTGGTCTTCTGCCCGGAAGTTGGTCAAATTGATAAATATATGTCTAGAATCTTTAGAGCGCTGACTATTATCAATCGTTAAATCTTTGATTATCAAAAAAAGTAAGTTTTTTTAACAGAAAAATGCAAGCTTTTGTCAATAGCTTTTATAAATAATAGACTTGAAGCGTTTTGTAGGCTAGAAAGTAGGTTTTTCTTTGTTTGATAGCATTTTTTTCAGCTACATAGTAAAATTTATGATGAAATGTTCTTAATAGAATTGATGACATTCAACTTTTCCTTAAACTAATGTACTTACGCTTTTATTAACGACGAAAAAAAACATTGAAAATGTCGACTTCTTAATTTAGTCGGGTTGTTGTTCGCCGATAACTTTGGCCGATAACTTCACACCGGTGTCTGTCACCAGGCTGTATCTTATGAACCGTGATAGACAGTTGAAATTTTCACAGATTGAGATGATGTATTTCTGTTGCCGCTATAACAACAAATACTAAAAACTACGGAACCGTCGGTTACCGATCCGACTCACACTTGTCCGTTTTTTTATATTTGCTAGTCGACCCATCAATAAGGCATGTTATCTATAATATGTATAAGAAACCGTTAAAAAAGTGTTAAGTACTGTGATTCGCTATCATGTACGTAATTAGTTGTCCGGCTTTGTAGAGCTACCCGTTCTCGTTTAAGTGCATTCTCTCTCAAGTCTAACGAATTCTCGATGGCCTCGGTCAGGATACAATTAAACGTTTTCCGCGTGTACATTTTATAAATTGTAGGCACATACGTTAAGATTGGCTACAAACGGGGGTATTTTGGTTGGCAAATCATGTCGGTTACGTCCTTTTAACTTAAACTTGGCCGTATAACGGTAGAAGCGATCGCGTCGCATTTCAATTTGTCGTATCGGTCAACCGGAGCTGATTCGAAGAGACCTAGAATGGCATTCCAATCGCATATGCAGCATAGCTTTAGAAAATATAGGAAAAATGGAAATATCGCCGCTTCTGGCGGAGCGATGTTCGGCCTCTATGAACTAGCACATTCATCGCTGAGCTATGGTCGTAACAGATATCCTGAGTTTCCCGGTATGTAGCGAAAATGCTTCGTGGAGGCAGAACGACGTGTCGTGATTAGCGCTGAATCGGTTAAGCTACCGAAGCAGGTTGAACCTTGATCCTTGCAGCAAATATTTACGGTCTTTTTCTTAGTCGGATACTCTTGTCAGAGCAGTCGTGGTCATTGAGGTCGTTTTACGCCCTTTTTAGGGTTCCGTACCCAAAGGGTAAAACAGGACCCTATTACTAAGACTCCGCTGTCCGTCCGTCCGTCCGTCCGTCTGTCACCAGGCTGTATCTCTCGACTTCACACTTGAAATTTTCACAGATGATGTATTTCTGTTGCCGCTATAACAATAAATACTAAAAACAAAATAAAATAAATATTTAAGTGGGGCTCCCATACAACAAACGTGACTTTTGACCGAAGTTAAGCAACGTCGGGAGGGGTCAGTACTTGGATGGGTGACCGTTCTTTTTTTGCTGTTTTTTGCCTTATGGTACGGAACCCTTCGTGCGCGAGTCCGACTCGCACTTGCCCGGTTTTTGTTGTTTCCCGCCATGCTTCTCTATTTATTGCATTCTGCACGCACTGATTTAAAGGTGACCCGGTGAGAGCTTTAACTTGGTCGGTCCATCGCATTGAACATCACATATTTATGGTATCTTGACATCAATCCCATTGAAACATACCCCTTTTGATAACACGAGTTTGTTACGCGCGATTCCATAAGTCAACTGCGACTTTCATTCATATGGAGTCCCGCACGATAACACAACTTATGCTAATGAGCAGAATGGAGTGTGAAGTCGCATCATTCAAGACAAGACGTGCTAGACGTGCATGTTAAATATCCTTTGTTGTTTTACATGCCCTTTCTTCATTATCAAAATGTGTCATTTTGCTAGCAGCAGTTCCGCTGAGTAATATAAAATTATTTAGGTACCTATGTGTACCTGTTATTATAAATTTTGGGATCGTGTTACTTTTAATACGCCTAAAATTATATTCGCTATTGGTTTCGCGTCCAATGGGAATAAATGCCTAAGCACGAAGCCTGAGGGTTGAAGCAAACTATAGCTCGAAGGTTTCATCCAATTTAACAGTCAAATAAGATCGGCTACATCAGCCACTTGCGAGCACACCAGCGACAGCAACGAAGTTGACAGCAGTCGCCGTGGCCGAAGTCGGCTTTAACCATGTAATAAACCTATATTTCGTTTTTTTAGCATTAGAAAGAAGGCAAGCAATCTTGACGTGTCTTTTAATTGAAAAACGCTTTTTTTCAATCAGTAACTATTACTTATGAAAGCAAAATTATCTAAATAATCGTATATGATTCATAATTGTTACATAATATTTGCCGTGACTTATTTTTCAAGTGTTTTTCATTAAAAAGACACGTCAAGATTGTTTACCTTGTTTCTAATGCTAGAAAAACGAACTATAATAAGCAGAAAACTTATGTACTTTCATTATGGCGTTCTGAAAGTTATCTTTTTTTTTTTTTCATTTATTAAAGTTCTAAACAATTAAATGAATCGCAGAGTTTCATGTTTCTTAACTGCTAAGCCAAAAATGGCTTGTTTACAGCTAGAGTTCGGACTAAATGCACTACATAGGTATGTTATGAAATTGTACACATGTTACATTAAAGTTACGTTTTATAAAATATATTCATAATTACTAGATGATAACAGGTATTTTTTTACATCTTTAGTTGATTCAGGATTGGTTAGGTATAAATCTTGTAAATGTTTCGGAAGGGTGTTTAATATTTTTGGAAGCAAATAATAGTTGGTTCTCATGCCGTAGACATTTTTTGTTGGTGGTAATATAAATCGATGTGAGTTAGGTAAACCTCTTAACCTACTGTTACGATTGTATTCTTTTAAATCATCAAAGGTCGAAGACAATCTCTTTTTTATGGTTTCAAAGTTAACAGTAAAAGTTGATCATAGCAAGGGGTACATATCTTATATCTCCTAAAAAAATTACACCTAGTATAATTGCCAACCCTAGATGGACAATAACCGGTTAAAAAGGATTGAACGGCCGTTCCGTTGTCTTTTTGCAGCTTATGTCGATACTATCCTCGATTCAAATGAAAATGCATTCTAATCCCTTGTGTGCCGCCAAAATTCTTTTGACGACTTTTTATTAGACTTAAATGCCTATCTTTTAAACGGATTTGATTAGATTGTATGTTATAGTTGTTGTATGCGGGGACTTGGTATTTTATTAGAAAATATATTTCACAAATAATTTAAAAGAAACAAAACTACATTCTTTTTTAAAAATAAGTATGCTTGTCTCACCTGGGAATCTAATCCCTAGTCGATACAGTTAATGTACATGTTGAAATTTCTCCAAGAAACATTTGGTCTTACTCTCGTCTGTTGACATAAAGTCGAATATTTACTACACAAGAATATTTTTTGACAAGAAAATTGTAAAATATCTTTGAATGCATTTTTGATTCTTTTTAAAAATAAAATAATGTTTTCTTAAAGTAAAATAAGCTACCTTAAGATTTTAAGGCACTTTCCTCCAGGGCCCATTAGTTTTTTCCACTCTGTACACGCGCTATTTTATTTAAATTTGAGCACTACAATTTCTTAAGATTTGAAATTTTTTGTGTAATTATTGTATAAAACACGAACTCTTTCGATCCTTATACCTACCGAGAAATGAAGTGTCCGAAAAAATTCCATATACCGACAAACAAATATTGTCATAGGTACTTTTTTCTCCTATCAAGATCAAAAGAACTCGTGATTCTGAGTAGAAATAACATAAAAATTCTTAAACCTGAAAAAGTTGTACTTAGCGTTAATGAAATAGCCCATATGTAAAGGATATTTAATTATTACATAATTTTTGCATAAACGAAGAATTTACAATCCTAGTCAGTAAATGAGCAACTAGTAAATATGCTAATTGCTAATATTCTATTTTAAATTGTCTTATTTCATGCCAATATTCTAGGATGTCAGTGCGGCACTCGATAAATTCATCAAAGCCCATAATTGCCTGTAGGTAACCGAAATGCAGCGCACCGTATAACTGACGGGTGACATACATGTTTACGGGAAAATAGACTTTACTGACATGCATTTCGATTATTGTCAATCTGGACCGTTGATCAGTTTCTGATGTAAACGACTGAAATATATTGCTGGTAATAACTGGTACAGAAAATTGGATACTTGTTTCGAAAATTACATTTTGCGAAATGAAATTATTAGCCTGTATATGGATTAACAAAGGATATACAGATGTACCCCCTTATTCATAAACTCGCTACAATGCTCATTTAGCTAATAATCGTTTGTCTTTATCTGTCATTTTACCTTATGTATTTGTAAGAAAGGGATAAAACATACTTTAACTAAATCAGGCCCGTAAAGTTTTATGATAAGGGGGCTACTTCATAATTCTTTGCCATCGTTTTTCTTGGATACGTACGTTCGTATTTATCATGCACTTCAGTCAACCTTAGTACTTTATGTCAGACTGCCTGAAACGCCTGCAATAGCATAACACGTTCGTGCGTTTCCGTGATTATACGATGGTAAAAGATTATATAGGCACTACGCACTACATAGATCTGTAATGCCGACTTGTAGAGGAGGCTCAATAGACTCACACTAAAATGTTAAGCGGCTATCGCAGTACAAGTTAAAGTTTGTAATAAGACTAATAAGAACAAAATCCGTGTATCAGGACGAAACTAAATAATACCTTTTTGCAATAATTTTGATGTCGAGTGTAAGCTTGCTATGGCCTCTGGGTGTTGATTTGAATGAGGGTCGTAACTTTTTATTTGCAACACGTCGGTTGAAAACAAGCACCATAGAGGAACCCGTTTCCATTGTTCTTGAGTGTAGTTTCATAATAGCTTCTAGCATCGCTCACTCTCAATTATATCGTGTCCCACATATACAGATTGCTTACCTGTAGACGGAGCATATCATCTACATGTACCTACCTATAAATTATTATAGGTCTGGCGGTCTAGCATAAGTTGCGTTCTCGCGCGCGAGTCCATACTTGAAGTCGCACTTGATGTATGGAGTCACGGGCGAGAACACAACTCATGCTAGATGCTAGACCGCCTGGTATAGTATGATAGAACGATCGCTTGTATTATTAGTGCATCCGCGATTTTAAATTGAACGCGAAAATCGCTGAGTAGTATAAATAAGCAATTTCTCTTTTATTTGTTCTGTTTCATACTTGCGATTGTTCATCACGTTCCACCCTCATTTACTGCTTTAGATCTTCGTAGCCAGTGATCTTCCTAAGCGTTATCCCGATTGCTTTTCCTGACCATTGCACCGAAGCATTATTGATAATTCGTAAATGTGTTAATAACTGGAGAGGTATTTATGTTTTAAAATCTCACTGTCTTATTTGTTTTTTTTTTTATTATTATACGGATGATTGCGCTCATTTTGTGCGGGTGAGTCTTAACAGTGCACTTCGCTCACAATTTATTGGTGTCCGGTGAGGTGCACTGCAATCTGCAATTCATATACAGTTTGATTATAAAATCTGAATACCGCTTCGAGTTTCGTAAACACTTCCTAATGCGAAATTTATTAGAGATACTCTGCGTCCGTATGCTGGCGAGAACTAACCGAGTTACAAAGTGGACCCTTTAGCCTTCGATCGACAAGTCGGTAATCGAGTCCTGTCTCTTTGAGGCCAGCTCGTTAGTGACTAATGTCGTTATACTGCCTGGAGAGTCATTCGAATTGCTGCGCAAGCAAAAGCGCAAGCTGGAGTCGTCTGAGAAAACTTCAAAACCAAAATTTTTGGGACAGTTTCTGAAATTGCGAAATTTCCACAATAAAAAACTGAAAATTTCTTATATTTTAGTATGGGAACGAAATTTTTCGTTTCCAAAACGAAAGTTTCCTTAATATGTACCTATGTTTTTTTCTGTGATTTTTTTCCTACTTTTTTAAAACTTTTCGCAACTTGCACATCTGCAATACTTGTCATTAGAATAATCTCAATAATTCGCGTTAAGCACTTCGTAAATACTGTTGTGATTGCTAAAATGCTCAATCAGGAATCCCGTAGCTTTTGAGGTTTATTCAGAGGCAGTGTATAACTAAAACAGCGGATCTCAAACTATTTCGGTGACGGAACCCTTTTAGAAGCGAAGTACTTGACGGAGCCCCTAATTAAAAAATGTCGTACGTCGCCATTAAACTGTGTACCAAACATGGTGCTTAATTTTTTCTCGCGGAGCCCCTACAGAGGCTTTCCGGAGCCCTAGGGCTCCGCGGATCACACTTTGAGAATGGCTGAACTAAAAGAACCTTGCGAATATCAAGCTCATGTTTCACTGGTTCGTCAAGTTCTTGAAACGCCTGCTTGGACAAGTAATGAGAATACATAGCCTCTATGTGGGATGCCTTGCTAGCATGGTGCTTGCACCAAATAGCGTATTAGTACCTAATTTAATGCCAGTTACGCATCCGTTTCGGCTATATAATTAAAGAGAAGCGCTTCTGGTTATTACGAGTAACTCATTTGCTAACGAACTTCATATGCTAGTCTCCATATCCTCGTCCTGTCCTAACAGTTATTAAGGAATTTTAGGAGTCCTCTCAATATTCTCAATTTAGTATTCTACAGTAAGATACAGAAATAACTGACCCCATCTGCTTAGAACCTTGTTTGATCAGTTATCTCTGCAGCTTGCTGCACATTGTTGTTCCGATTTTAAAATTAGGTATGAATGAATTAAAATATTTCCATTGAAAATATTACGCAGGACGAGGGTTTTTTTATACGACGACGGTGGCAAATTTGCCTGCGGCCCGCCTGATGTTAAACACCCAATGCAACCTATGGCTGCCTTGCAACTCTAGTAGAGTTACATACGCGTTGCCGACCTTACAAGCTTACAAGGATTCATCCTTGGGAATACTGGAAACCTTACTCACCATCGGGAACACTACACTACACTATATACCTAGTATACAGAGAGTAGCATTGCTATTTTGGCTTTGACAATCTTAATTAAAATTCTGAGTATTCTCTGCATTTTGTGTAACTTTGTAAGTACTTCTGTACAAATATAATTTTGTCTTTGTACACTTCTGTGAAATACCTGGCTTGACTTTAGCAAATTAATTTCTGCCCGCGTAAACTAAAGCAGACATCTTATAATTTATTAAGGTGAAGTCACGTAAAGTTTGCTTCACTGGTGGCAGGAGTTTCGTCTTTCGGCTAACTTGTGATATTGTGATCTATTAAATTAAGGAGTTTGTGTGAAAAGTCTTTTGTTGTATTTGCTCAGGTCATTTTTATTTAAGTGGAAATATGAACTGACAAATCGTAAAAACAAAGTAAACATGTCTTTGTTACGATTTTGTTCTTGACTACCTACATTCATTATCCTTTACTCGTAGTACCTATTTGATATATTTTACAACCACAATGTATCCTAGATAATGGGGCTTGGAAATGTCAACTTCACTTTCCAAAAACTACAAAACTTGATATTACATAATATGTAATAGTATATCATTTAATAATAGTCAGTCATCAATTATAACACTGTTTTATTTTAATGTAGGCTATAATTTTTATTTACTTATTTAATATCGTGTTTTCTAAATCATAAAAGACCTTCCGCTTGCTTATATCTTTTGTTATCATACCGCGGCATTATGTACCGTATCGGGCGCTTGCTTGAATATCTACATATAATCTAATTTGTTTGTTCAAAGGAAAGATATGATACGCTGTGAACTTGTGATGCACACGAGTATGTGTGCGCGGCAGCGAGTCAGGTCAGGCGGCCATATTGATCCGCTGCAATTATTCCTGTGTGTTGTTGTATAATGTAGGGTCGCCATACTGTCAAAGAAGAGGGAAACAAGTTTTTGTTTGTAATTGAAATGTTCATTTGTTTATTTTTTTATTCAAACTTTCATTGCACAAACAAAAAAAAATTAGTCATTCTCTACCAGTCAATAATTGCAATGCAATATGACAAACAAAGATAATATGTGGTGCAAGAGGCTTTCAATAACGTACAAAGAGAAATTTTAACCGATAGGTTGTAAATGTTGTTAACTTGTTACATACCTACTTATATTTGTAATTTTATCAGTGAATTATTAGAAATCGTAATCGCAATTCGCAATTTTTTGAACTACACAATTGATGTACATGTGTACCTATAGGACATAATAGGTACCTACTTATTTCTTTAGATGATCATGACTGGTGATCAAAGATAATTCAGGTATTGCGTTATGCATCTTTGCGTAATAACGTCTGTTAACGTGGTCACCGTACTCATACCAGACATACCAGTGCGCTATATTCTATAGGTAAATATTACTTTAATATTGCTACTCACCACAGTAATGAGATCGAGCCCGCCTCCACCAATGCCAATTTGTGTTAAATCTCGTTTAATATTATTGATAAACAAATTTGAAAGCTAATTAAAGACTCGAAAAAGTGCAGTGTTCCATCGATAGCGTTGGATTTTTAAGTAGAAACAGAGACGTACCTATATAAATCGAATAGGTTCTATTGAATTTTATATTTTGAAAAGCTTCAAAGTCGGGGGCAGGTCTGCAAGCGGCTTTCAGATTTTTTTAATATCACCTTGATTTGGTGGTAAATAAGTGCGAAAAACACGATAGCTGAATGACATTAGTTTAGATATTATTTTGATATCAGTGTAGGTACGTTCAAATTGGCCTGGAAATGCCTTTTGGCATCGCGTATCCCTTGATCAGTGGCGCGTGAAACAACCCTTTTAACACATTCACACATTCGTAGCCGATAACATGGATTTTCATGTATGTAGCAAAATGCTTCGTAGAGGCAAAACGACAACGTGTCGTGATTAGCGCTGAATGGGTTAAATGAAATTCTTTACACTTAACACACTCATTGTTGCCACTAAAAATAAACACGAAGTCGATAAAAACATATTTTTTGCTGTCGCAATAACTCGTAGCTTAAAATAAATTGGTAAATGTAAAGCCTACATTAGTCACGGTTCGCATTTTGTTAATCTGATTGAAATCTATGTAATTCCAAATTAATTTACAATTGATTTACCTACCTACATTTTAGATTTATTATCAGTCGGTCAAGCAGGAGCATTAACGGAAGTAATTGGACACGAATCTACTCAATTTGATTGTTTCTTTTCCGTATAAGGGGAAAAAACTGGTTGTTGAGAACCATAATAAAATAAATAATAACGAATTAAAACTGCCGATTTTTATCGGCCGGGGTTAGTTTTGGTTATATAGTACTAGGATAGAGGCAAATTACAATTAAAAATGTATAGCCGGTCAAAGAACTTTGTAAGTAGAAAAGGCGCGAAATTCAAATTTTGTGTGGGACGTTTACCCTTCGCGCCTAATACATTTTTTGCCGCTTCTACTGACGGAAATGGCTAGATAGACTAAGTATAATTCGTAAATTTTAAAACTCTTTTACTAGTCCAAGAGTTACACCAATATAAATAAGTCTGCAACGATTTAGATAGCACACGCAGTGTTATTTATACGTCATAATTTCGTAGAAGTTTGACGTTTAAAATAACACTTGCACTGCGTGTGCTATCAAATTAATTGTAGACTTATCTTGGTCTAACTTTACCCTCTTTCCCTTAGCGTTTATCCTATCAGTCTTCAGATGCTGCTATGAAAGTTAAGGATTCGCTTTTCAAGGGTCACAAGTTTCTCCTCCATTTAACACGATCATCGGTAAAATTCCATGCCTAATACGTTTGTCTCTTATGACAATTATGACGTACATATACCTACTTAAGTATGATATTGATTCAATATCGGATTTCGCCTGCTTCACATTCACATCGAAGTTCCGATCAAAATGCAAAATTTAGAGCGAAAATTGTTTCTATAGCAACCAGCTAATTAACGAAGAGGCAGATTATTTGTTAGAAGATAATATTTCCAACGCATTGGCTAAAAGCATTGCAGCGTAAGAGGATTACGTCAATTTCATTAGGACCTAATTAAATTAAAATTGAATGATATTAAATCAAATAGGTACTTACTCAGATTAGTAGTTCTGTTTCTAGAAATTATTTCATGTAAAATGTCGTTTAATAACAACAAAAAATTGCTAATCTTTATATTAAATAACAAAACTATAACTTCAATTGCCTACCGGCCAGATTCGAACTTTAAGATACGTCAATTAATAGATCTAGGAACGATATGAATTAGGTATGTCAGTGTCAAATGTGACGTGTCTTCAAACAAAAACGTCACTTTTGAGACTGACACATCTAAACCATATCGTTTCTAGATCTATTAATTGACGTATCTTAAAGTTCGAATCGAGCAGTACACCTTACTTCGGTAGTCAAATAGGAACCATTAAATATAGTTTCGCAGTTCCAGTGAAATTTAATGTAATTTTTTCGAAAATTGTTCAGTCAATCCCCAATTTAGCCATTAGAATTTATTTATCGAATCCACTTAAACTCGAATAAAATAACAATAAATTACTCAGCAAAGTGGATTTACTCAAGAGCTTGGCTCTGTCAACAGCAAAATTGGCTACAGTAGTGAACCAAGGTTGAGAGTAAAACGTCATTTTAAAACTTGCAATATAATATTAAGAGTGATTTGAAATAATATTTATTAATATACTTAGTCCATCGCGTTTACCCAATAACTTAGTTACCGTGATAGCTAGCACGGTTCATGAGATACAGCCTGGTGACAGACGGACGGACGGACAGCAGAGTCTAAGTAATAGGGTCCCGTTTTTACCCTTTGGGTACGGAACCCTAATAAATCAAATAGGTTCTATTGAATTTTATATTTTTGAAAAGCATCAATGTCGTAGGCATGTCTGTAAGCGGCTTTCAGATTTTTTAAATATCACCTTGATTTGGTGGTAGGTAGGTAAATAAGTGCGAAAAACACGGTAACTGAATGACAAAAATTTGATGTCATTTTGATATCAGTGTACTTACGTTAAAATTGGCCTCGAAATGCCTTTCGGCATCGCGTATCCCTTGATCGGTGGCGCATGAAACATAACAAGCGTTTTAACACATTCACACATTCATAGCCGATAACATGGATTTTCCGGAATGTAGCGAAAATGTTTCGTAGAGGCAAAACGACAACATGTCGTGATCAGCTCTGAATGGGTTAAACGAAATTCTTAACATTTGCATCATACTTTACTTGTTGTCAACTGTTGTTGCCACTAAAAATAAACACAATGTCGAGAAAAACATATTTTTTGCTGTCGCAATAACTCGTAGCTTAAAATAAATTGGTAAATGTAAAGCCTACATTAATCTCGGTTCACATTTTGTTAATCTGATTGATATCTATTACTTAATTCCAAATTAATTTACATTTTAGATTTACTATCAGCTGGTCAAGCACGAGCATTAACGGAAGTAATTTCACACGAACTTACTCGATTTGATTGTTTCTTTTCCGTATATAAGGGGAAACAACTGGTTGTTGAGAACCATAATGACGAATTAAAACTGCCAATTTTTATCGGTCGGGGTTAGTTAGTACTAGGATAGCGGCAAATTACAATAAAAAATGTATAGCCGGTCAAACAACTTTGTAAGTAGAAAAAGGTGCGAAATTCAAATTTTCTATGGGACGATTACCCTTCGCGCCTTCATTTTTTGCCGCTTTTTTCTACTGACGGAAATGGCTTGACAGACTAAGTATAATTCGTTAATTTTAAAACTCTTTCAAATCTTTCTTTGGTCATGTTGTGGTCAATGAGTTTATCCATGAGGCGTTATTGACGCGCACTAGCGCCACACAACCCGGCGTTTCTGCCTAGACTGTAGAAAATTAAACGCGGTATCAAAAGGCGACTCGTATTCTATTCCGTACATTCCGCAAACCCTGGATAGTTTGAAGGAGGCGAAGTACTTGTCGTCCATTGATTTAAGCTCGTCGTTTTGGCAGATACCGCTAAATGAGAGTTCGCAGGAGAAAACTAGTTTCTGTGTCCCTGGTCGTGGGTTATTTAAATTTAAAGTCATGCCTTTTGGGTTGTGTGGCGCTAGTGCGCGTCAACAACGCCTCATGGATAAACTCATTGACCACAACATGACCAGTGACATAGAGAATGGTATGGTCTTTTGAACCGTGTGTTGGAAAAGTTGAAAATGGCTAATTTAACGATAAATTTCGGCAAGTCAAAGTTCTTTGGACAGTCTATTAAGTACTTGGGACATGTCGTAGCTATGAATTAGGTTTAAGAACTGACCCAGAGAAGGTTTCAGCCGTTTTGAACTTTCCCATACCCACGACTTCTCGTGAAGTAAAGACGTTTTTGGGCATGTGCTCTTGGCACCGTCGGTTTATAAGGAACTTCGCAAGTATAGCAGCGCCTTTAAATAACCCGGCTTTTCAATGGTCTGTTGAGGCCGATAACGCTTTCAACACCTTGAAGAATGCATTAGTGACTGCTCCGATTTTGGCGGTTCCAGACTTTAGCAAAGTTTTCTCGGTACACGCTGATGAATCTTCATATTGCGTAGGTGGCATGCTCTCACAGACTATTGATGGCCACGAGCATCCTATTGCGTACGTTAGTCGTTCTCTGAACAAGTGTGAACGTAATTACAGCGCGACGGAAAGAGAGGCTCTTGCGGTTTTCTTTTCGGTTGAGAAGTTCCAAGCGTATTTAGGCTCGCGTCGGTTTAAGGTGATTACGGATCACGCGTCACTAAAGTGGTTCATGAACCTGGAAAATCCAACAGGCAGGTTGGCACGTTGGGGTTGCAGACTGTCTCAATTTGATTTTGATATTGAGCACAGGAAGGGCTCCGACAATGTCGTACCTGATGCGCTGTCCAGGCTCATGAAGGTTGACGCCGTGGACCAAGTGAATCCTAACGACGTGACTGACGAATGGTATGACAGGACGTTTAAAGGTTGTGAAACTTTGCCGGCCAATTTCCCAAACTATAGTATTAGGGGAGGGAAATTGTACCTTCTTCTTCTTCTTTCCCTTTTCCCACTTTAGGTGGGGTCGGCTCTCCTAATTAATTTACGCCAGGCACTTCTGTCCTGGATTGTCGTTATGTCTATCTTGGCATGCTTTATTGTTCGGGTCATGTTTGTCCACCAGGTGCCGGGCGGGCGCCCTCTACCGCGTTTTATTTCGGGCAATTCCAGCGCCTTACGAACCACATTGTCATCGTCTCTTCGCATAACGTGTCCGTACCATCGTAGTCGATTTTCTGTTATTTTTTCAGGTATTGGAGCTACCTTGAAACTACCTCTTACAAGTTCGTTTCTAATTTTATCTAGTCTAGTAACACCCCCCGACCATCTCAACATTTTCATTTCATTTACATGTATTTTCTGTTCATGACTTTGTTTGACAGTCCAACATTCGGCGCCGTATAGTAAAGCAGGTCTTATTGCAGTCTTGTATACCTTTCCCTTAGTTTTGATTGGCATTCGAGGGTCACACATGATTCCTGTTAAGCTTCTCCATTTTTGCCACCCCACGTTTACTCTATGCGCTACGTCTGCATCGATGTTTGCGTCTGCTGTCATCAATGAGCCCAGGTATTTAAACTGTGTCACTTTTGGTACAGGTGTTCCGTCGGGGTAGTAAATGGTATTAGCTGCTCTATAATTTGGGTTTGGATCGTACAGACATTCCATATGTTCCGTTTTTGACTTGCTGACACGGAGACCGTATTTTTCGAGGGCTGTCATCCAATCCGATAGGTCTTTCTGGAGTTGTGTAGGCGTATTGGCCACTAAAGCAATATCATCCGCATATAGCAGACTCCATGGTAGCGGAGCTTGAACATCTTTTGTTAGATAGTCCATGACCAGGTTAAAGAGTAACGGGCTTAAAGCCGATCCCTGGTGTACCCCTACTTTGACTTCAAAGCTGTCACTCAAACCAGCTGGGCTTTTTACCCGAGTTTTGATCCCTTGGTACATATCTTCGATCAGTTTGATGTAATACTCGGGTACATTTTGGTCTCTTAATGCTTGCCACACAAGTCTCCTCGGCACTCGGTCAAACGCCTTCTCTAGGTCAATGAATATGAAATGAAGGTTCTTTTTATTCAGTCTGTGTTTTTCCATTAGTACTCTTACTGTCTGGATTGCATCTGTCGTGGATTTGGAAGGAGTAAAGCCGAATTGGTTTGGTGATATTGATGTTAATAATTGTATTCTCTGGTTGAGTACACGCTCCCATATTTTGAGGGTGTGGGATGTTAATTTTATTCCTCGATAGTTTCCGCACTGGGTCACTTCTCCCTTGTTTTTGTAGAACGGCACTAGGAGGCTTTTTCGCCAGGAGTCTGGTATCTCTGATGTTCTTAAAATGAGACAGAACAGCTTTGTTATCCATTCGATACCCAGAGGTCCCAGCGTTTTCCACAATTCCGCCGGTATCTCGTCTGGCCCAACTGCCTTGTTGTTCTTCATTTGAGATACTGCTTTCTGTACTTCACCTATGGTTGGATCTTTTATGGGACCCAGCACTGGTTCTAAAGGAACGAGTTGTTCACTCGGAAATTCCTCATTCAGCAGTGATTCGTAGTACTCATACCATCGTTTATTTATATCTGCATTTTCAGTTAAAAGTATGTCATTTTTATCTTTAATATATTTGTTTATTTTTACGTATAGGGTGGCGTTGTGCCTTTTCTTGGCAATTTTGAATATCTCTTTATCTGATTTACTATTCTCTATTTTATTGTATAAGTCCTCACGCGACTTAGCCCTAGATTGAGCAACGGTACGCTTAGCAAGCAATTTTGCTTCTTTATATCTGTTTTTGCCATCTTCATCGTTTGACTTCTGCCACTCTTTAAAAATCTGTTTCTTATTACGTATCTTTTCCTTCACATTTGTATTCCACCACGTGGGATCTTTTCCCGTACTGACGCCACCTTTGGAAACACCCAGCAATGTTGTTGCTTGGGCTTTACAGAAAGTTTCTAAATTTTCCCACATTTCATTTGACGACTCGTAGTCTCGGTCTACTTCATCCATTAGGTATTTGTAGATGACGGCAATAAGAGGTTCTCCTTTCGCGCTGTTTAGATCTTTCCATTTAATTTTGGCCGTTTTATCCACAATAGTTTTAATAGGTTTGGGCAGCCTGAATGATGTCACAAGGATTCGGGAGGGAAATTGTACCGGTTGAGTAAAAACAAGTATAATCTTTTGCGAGAGTTTGATTGGAAGGAGGTAGTGCGCAAGGGTGATAGGAACGCTATTTTACACGCGAATCATTGCGAACCAACCGCGGCACATTTTGGAGTGTTTAAAACTCATAGGCGGTTGTCGTTGACATAATACTATTGGCCAGGGATGTATAAGGACGTTGTCGATTTCGTGAAGGCTTGCGATACCTGTGCAGCCTATAAGCACTCACAGAAAGCGACTCCAGGTCTGATGGGACAGCGAAAAGTATGTGATCGACCAATGCTAACGTTGAGCATTGATTTTATTGAGTAATACACTGACGTTGGAAATATAATATATATTTAAATTAAACCATCATAACATTATAACACAATAACAGATATTCCTTTCTTTTAGCGCTGTGACATTTTGACATAGAACTCTAGTAAATTCATAATAACATTGATAACTAACCTGCCAGTATAAATCTATACATACTCAACAGATTTGGTAGGTCCTCTTCCGCGCTCTCGTGCAGGATTTACGTTTTTGTTTGTGGTTACGTGTTGCTTCTCAAAGTATACGCTTCTTTTTCCGCTTCGCCGCGCAACCAGCGCGTTGGTGGCGAAGACTTTTGAGCACCATGTCATTTTGAAGCACGGTGTACCCGAAACCGTAATTACTGATAACGGAGTTCAGTTTACGGGATCGGAATTCAGACAGTTGTTGAAGCGTTATAACGTACCTAAAGTTTTTTACGGACCTCAATATACTCCACAGGTAAACCTGGTTGAGCGATACAATAAAATGATCATGACAGCTGTAGCTTCGTACGTAGAGGAGAACCATAGAACTTGGGATGAAAAATTGCACCAAATTCAGTTTGCAATAAACAGTGCGGTGAATGAAACCACAAATGAGTCTCCCTTCTTTTTAGTTCATGCTAGAGAGTCAGTTATCAATGGGTCGTTTTATAAAGACACAGATAGGGATTACGAGCCAGGTATGCCTAGGGAGGAATATGCGGGTAATTTCGGGATTTTAAAGGATATTTTTCATCAGGTTAGGTTACGTTTATTGAGAGCACACGAAACAAATGCTAGGAATTATAATTTGAGAAGACGTCCAGAACAATTTGCGGTAGGCGATTTAGTATGGAAACGTAATTATGTGCAAAGTGACGGACAGAATTTTAGGATGGCGAAACTCGCCCCGAAATATGTTAAGTGTAGAATAAAGGCAGTGTTGTCGCCTTTAGTCTACGAGTTAGAAACTGAAGATGGTCACTGTATAGGATCATGGCACATTAAAGACTTGAAAGGCAAGGTAGCAGCTGCTGGGGTGGTGAACGGTGGACGCGCGATCCGCGTACAGTACAGAGTAGGTACTGCTCGCCGCGCCGCCACCGTTGATTAAACAACAGAGCTGATACACGTTATTATGGTTGTTTGTTAGCAACAGTGTTAAATTGATGGAATAATATTAATTAAATATTTAAATCGTTGAAAAATAGGCTGAAATATGTTCAAATAATTGTTTATGATTTATTTCTTTGGGTTATACTTGCATATAAAATTATTCCATGAATTTCATTAGTTACTGTTATTTTGTTATTTTGATTGTGTCATCCCAGGGACAGAATGGCTTCAGATCATTTCCTGGTTGGTTTTCGCCCTGGATGGGCATCTTTTACATAGAGATCATTTCCTGGTTGGTTTTCGCCCTGGATGGGCATCTTTTACATAGAACAGTGAAGCGAAGTACATCATGCTCTGGTAGCATCGATCAGAGGCTTGGTTATGCAGTAGCCGCTGCATCCATGAGCTAGGAAGCTCGTTCTGTAGTTATTTTGCCACAAACAGTAAGTAGAATATCATAATATATAGATGTCCTCAGGTTGGACTCCTTGTTGGATCTTGTTTGACCATTTCGCTTTGTTTCCAGTCTGCTGGTAAAACAATGTGGTGGGAAGGGCGAGTCACAGCTGAGAGATGAGTCCACTCTAGGTATTTCCAGCTGGTGAGAAACTTAGATCATATAATGTCTCTTAGGTTAGCCGACCACATGTTTCTAGTTATTAAATCTTGAAATGTTTCTTTCAGCTGACTGGGTGTGTTATTACGAATGTAAATTCGGTTATTATATCGGAGTATGGGAGTCTGTCCATATTCCCAAAACTTCAAGTGTGTCTGGTGAGCAGTTTGCCATGAGAGTTTCGCTCTTCTACTGGGTGGAGGAGACGACGCCTTCAAGCTGAGACCTTAGTCCTTCTGTGGTGCTCTGCGGTGTCGGGACGGACTCCTGCTGCTGCAAGTCGGATACGGCACAGCGGAGGATGACACGTCGGGCTTGAACTGGCGGTAACATTGTTATGAGGTTGGTGTACACTTTCCTTCTATTCTAGAAGCATTTTCCAAATTGAAAGTTAGAGAATTTAGTAAAATCGTATGTGATGGCAAATGATAATTTAGGGACTAACAAACTTAGATAGGTCTGCTTGTAAATCATTGTAGAACCATTTATGGCACGACCCAGCTCTATTGTCTGACATTATAAATATAAGGTGCTTATGCTAGCTTAATGATTTACCTGTAGAACAACTGCCCGTGTTCGAAATAGAAATAAATGATGTGTCACAAAAATTAACATTTCATTTTGTATCCTTTAGTAAACCCCTGAATTGCTGATGGAAATAAGTGTTAGCACCTGTTGAGATTTTGGTAAGATTTAGTTTGGTTAATCAAGTAACTTTAATTGTCCGTGGGTATCCTCTGGGTAAAGCCCCTGCCGGGCTAGGAAAATTCACGTGACACTAGTACTAGAGTTACACCAATATAAGTCTGCAAAGATTTGATTTGATAGCACACGCAGTGCAAGTGTTATACGTAATAATTTTATAGAATTTTTGACCTTTAAAATAACACTTGCACTGCGTGTGCTATCAAATTCATTGCAGACTTATCTTGGTCTTACTTTACTCTTTTTCCCTTATCGTTTATCACATCAGTCTTCAGCTGCTGTTATGAGAGTTAATGATTCGGTCACAATTTTCCCCTCCATTTAACACGATCAACGGTAAATTTCCATGTCTAATACGTTTGTCTCTTATGAAAATGATGACGTAACTTATACCTAAGTATAAAATTGATTCAATATCTGATTTCGCCAGTTCACGTCGAAATTCCGATCAAATTGCACAATTTCGAGTGAAAATTGTTTCTATAGCAACCAGCTAATTAGCGAAGAGCCAGATTATTTGTTAGATGCTAATATTTCCGACGCATTGGCTAAAAGCATTGTAGCGTAAGAGGATTACGTCAATTTCATTAGGACCTAATTAAATTAAAATTGTATGCTATAAATCAAATAGGTACTCAGATTAATAGTTGTATTTCTAGAAATGATTTCGGAATAATAGCAACATAATACGAGTATCACACATAGCTAATCTTTATATTGGTTAACAAAACTATAATCTTAATTACCTACACCTTACTTCTTACTTCCGTAGTCAACTAGGAACCCTTAAATATAGTTTCGCCATGTCTGTCTTTCCGTTCGTGGGAGAGCGTCGCAGTTCCGGTGAAATTGAATGTCATCGTCTCAAAAATGCGTTCAGTCAATGCTCAATTTGGGTATTTTTGTTTGAAGTAGAATTTAATCGAATCCACTTAAACTTAATAGTGAACCAAGGTTGAGGGTAAAGAACTTAGTAAAAATTCATTTTAACACTTGCAATATAATAGTGAGAGTGATTTGAAATAATAATTATTAAGATTATCTTGACTTGGATTTCATATTTTCTGAGTAACCCAGAAACGCTAACGGTTTTTTAAAATATTAGTCCAGGCATAGGGTAAAAATTTGGAAGCATGAACTTTATTCGCAAGAGTGTAAAGGCGTGCAAATCTTCTTTAAGGCAATATATACTCGTACCTATGATACATTTTATACCTAAAATAAAAAAGTAAATACTTAGTTACAAACTTTTCATTCGACGCTGGAAAGGAGAAATTGGATAAGCGACACGCAGCTAACTTTACGGGGGAGCCAAAAAACTGCAAGACTTTCTAAAAAAAATCATTAAAATTCCTAATGATGACGTATTTCCTAAATTAGACATTTTATATGGTTATAGTGATGTATTCTACATTATCCTATTATTATTTTACCTTCAAATGAGTAATTTAAGAATTTAGTGTCGCTTAAGCAAAATGGTCGTAAAAATAAATTTAGGTAAATTTATCTTACCGACATGTTTCACAAGAAATTAGTCAGGTAAAAAACTCCAATGTAAATTTGGTGTCAGAATTGATCGAGTAAAAACTATCTTATTGCAAAGTATGCTTATTTTATAGTCAAGCAAAAAAGTATATACGTAAAATTTTCCAAAAAACAAATCAAGATAAATTATCTAACACTTTTTAAGGAGCAATTTCAAACTCGATAAGCTGCTTATGCGACACATTCAACCTATGATACATCTACATTCTATGAGTTTTATAGTTATCAACCACAAGGAAGATTGTCATACCTACGCATATAAAAAAGCGCCCTTTAAGGAATTTGTATAGCTTTATTTCAAATAAGAAGTTATGTAACGAGTCTTAAGATAACAAGTGTACCATTTCTATTTGAGATCAAAATTGCTTAAAAGGGTCAACTTAATTATGAGGTACCAGTAAGAATGGGAAATTTATATTTGAAACCAAAATAGGAAAAAAATATTATCTCGTGTTTTCATACCTTAGATTAATATATTTTTTTCCGTTACTTGGCATTTTCTGATATTATGAAAAAAAAAACAACAAAAAGAAAGTAAGTACTTAAGTTAAAAAAAAATACTAGGTAGCTTCCAACAAATTTCAGGTAAAATGGGATAAACGACAAAATTTTTATATCTGAAATTAGGTAAATAATGATAAACGCCAATAATTCACATTTGACAGTTAAGTAAATTTATCCATAATATAGAAAGCTATAATTCGGTCAGGTAAAAATAGTTAACCGACAGTGAAAGGTTAGTTGTCATAAGGCAAAATTATCCAAGCTAAGCTTAAGCTGAACTGGCAAATAAGTAAAAAATAAGGTTCATTACACCGAATAACTTTTCATCTAATCTCCACTTCACTCCACAAAAAATTGTTGTAAACTAAGTCGTTTAGTGACTTAAATGTACCAGTGATTCTCCAAATCACCGACGGGATAAGCGACACTAAAGTCGTCAGATGGGTACGAAACCTAGTCCATTCGATGCAGAAAAATCTGGCGATTCCAACGATGTATATAACTCAATTTCTCTGAAAATGTCGCTTATCCAATTTCTCCTTTCCAGCGTCGATATAGTAATAACATCATATAGTTATAAAACCACAATCTTATTAATCACGTCTCGGTCGGTCCTATTTGTCTCATCCAGTTATCAAACTCCATCTAAACTTCGCGCTAAAGTCGTCTAGCTTCAACTCGTCTCTTCTGTCTCTTAATTATTTTTCCTCCGAGAATTAATTGACCCTCACAACTTTAAACGCCTAGTGACGAAGGAACCAATTTAAAAGTGTCCCCACTTACCATCAATAGTTCTCGAGCCGTGAGGGCCTACGGCGAAAATCGAAATAAGTAATTTCGTTATCCGCATCTCTATCACTCTTGCATATTCGGGCGATAGAGAGCCAAATTATATGAACGAACGAAGTGTTTAGTTGGCGGTTGGTCCCCGGTTCACTCTCCAGAAGTTAGGCACTCGATGACAATGCTGAGTTTATACTGAGAGTAAGCCTATTGTCTCTGATAATGAAGACGCCGCGATGGACTTAGTTGTTGATCCTAGCCTTCCAATTAATACTTGGATTGGAAGCAATTCTAAACCAAATTATAAATAAGCGGCAACAATTAAGTAATTAATCCAGCCTTTAAATATGAGAGCTTTGAAAAAGTACTTAAGTAGGTATAGGATAAGTTTACGATTTTAGTTAACGTAATAAACTGACCGAGTGTAAATGTAGGTCTACCTTTCACTAACTAGGGATGTCGCTCGTTCAACATACGACACTCACATTGTAAACACGATGCCGAATGGAGGTAATTTTAAGAAGTAATTAATGTAATTATACACAAGTCCCATTTTCGTACAATAGTATTGTCGCCTGTGACGTACTTAATAAAGGCGAATTTAGTATTGAGTTTTCATTTCAGCAGAATACGGTCCCATCTTCAAGCACTAACTGGCTGTAACAGTTTAGCCAAACACTTCGCAGCTGGCTAATTAACTGCCACATATTATTAATGGTTGCGCGGTTTATGTTCTTAGATGTACCAGTGTAACGTGATCTCGAGATCTATAACAATTTTGCATAATAGCAGAATGTTTTTATATTGGTTTGCCCGAACAAACTTGAGTTAATCCTGCAAGCAATGGGAGTCCCTGTTTTCACAAGCGCTAATAGACCATAAGTGCTGTTTTATTCTGCTTTTGCGCTTTCGTGTTATAACGCGGTTGTATATTAGCATAATTAGTTAATGTTAAAGGTGCCATTAATCGGAGGTAGGCTTTGTTAAATCAACCTTTTGCACAAAAAAAAAACATTTAAAAAAATTCTTACTATGTACTTGCACAAAAAAATGGGATTTGCGAACTGTGTTACAGCAAGTTACAAAATTGGTTGAATATAGAGCATTTTTTTTTGATTACTTAAGTTCAGTTATTTTTTAAATTAGCTACTCAATGAGTTAGGCTTATTCGTTTTTCAGTAAGTGCTTAAAATCAAAGAGTATTACCAGGTCATACTAAACCCAAAGACGGCACTGTAAGTACGTTGAGTCAACATTGTTTGATATGCTCCTTACTTCGCCTTAGCCAAGTCCCAAGTCTCCCCGATTTCGTTATCTCCGTGCTGTGTTTGCGCAGCCTGGCCTCCTTGTGCAGTATTTGTTCTGCTTAGATGTCCAATGTGTCGAGCGATGAGTGGGTTGCGGTACCACACTTAAAATGTGATGCTCTACGCTCTATATATTTGGTAAAGCAAATCTGGGAAATTGTAATTAGAGAAAGTTGTGTGGAAGTAGGTAAACCATGAAATAAATCTTTCTTTTTATTAATCTTTCATATTTGGTAGTGGTCAAAAATCGTCGATTAAAACATTGTATGTGCTGTATTAAATATTCAATATCTATATTATATACATATATTATATATAGAGCGGAAGATGATCCGCTGATGATGATGATGATGATGATGAATCCAAAAAGATGAGTAAAAATTCCAAATTCCTTACCAACCTGTAACATGCATTATAAGCTCTTACTATACACCTGAAAGACGCAGTAAATGAATTTTTGGCATTCTCTATTAAAATTATCGCCGGAGAAATTCAATAAGTACTTAAAAAAAAATTAAATATCAATAAAATTGACAATCAATATTATCATGATGATGAGGGTAATATGTTTATATATCTATTACATTGTTGGTTCTATACTTAACTCTTCACGGTCCCAGAGTTAAAAGTTTTGTGAGTTTTTAAAAAAGGAAAATAGTAGTAGCTCTCATATTCTCGTGTATTCGCCGAAACCCGAAGTAATGCAATTTTGTAGCTTGCTGTGGTGTTTTCGGGTCTGACTTTCCTCGATGAGTCGATCGAAATATCATTCAACTGGCAGCTAGCTAGATTATTGCTCATAATGCCAACCAATGCCACTACACAAGCACAAGGTGGACGCTGATACAATTTCCCTGCTCTTTGAGTGTATGCACTGAGTTGAGTGCTATGCATTACGGTTATTATGGATCCATTGATACTCTTGTCTGGCTGTTTAGAACTTGATACCAGCCTGATGTTGTGTAGGTATGACATACCTACAAAACATCGGTTTAGGCGGAGTATGTCACTTTCTTAGGACGTCACATTCTGAGGACGTCACATTCTGAGTTCGTCACTTTCTGAGTACGTCACTTTATGAGAACGCCACTTTCTGAGGACGTCACTTTCTGAGTTCGTCACTTTCTGAGTACGTCACTTTCTGAGAACGCCACTTTCTGAGTACGTCACTTTCTGAGTACGTCACTTTCTGAGTTCGTCACTTTCTGAGTACGTCACTTTCTGAGAACGCCACTTTCTGAGTACGTCACTTTCTGAGGACGTCACTTTCTGAGAAAGCCACTTTCTGAGGACGTCACTTTCTGAGTACGTCACGTTTTTTAGCATAGGTACGATTTAACAGTATAATATACCTGCACGAAAAATGTATACTGCCAGCAACCAGATAAGCTGTTCGACATACTAATTACGGTCGCTTTTATATCCTACATAGCAATACCAATCTCTGTTTGCCTTACGCGTAGAGAATTCCATTTGGCAAAACGTCCTATGTTTCGTGCAATAAAGTGAAAATAAAGAAATAAATAATAAAAAAACAATTAATTATGTTTCAATCAGATTATTTAATTCAGAATACTTAGAAACTACAAGCACCAAAACATGTTAGCCACAGATTGGAGTTAGGCCGGCAACAGCTTCGATTCAATACACATAAATGTTTCGCACAGTAGGAACCATGATTTTATCATTCGCCGCTGTGATTAGCTGGTGAAGGTATCACGGCAAGCTCGCTGACACCAGTAGAAGGACATTCCCACATATTTACATTTAAACGGACTGCCGCTCCTTTCGTGACAACATATTCTTCGGCATACCGCGTCTTCTGTCATGTCTCCATAAACGTCTTTTTTTCTGACGATAGTGTAAATTTTGGATATCTGCGTATAAAATCAGCTCTTGCAGTTTTGTTTCAGACAATATTTCTTCTCGTGTCACCTGTGGAGAATAGGCGTCAAAGGATTTTTTCTTCATAGCCTTGCCGAGAATTTCAGAATATGTTCAGCCATCAATCACTTCTGCGTATGGAGTAATCCATACTCTCATAGTTCTCATGTTCTGCGTATATTTAATGTAATTTATTTTTTTCTTTTTTTCCTATAAAGGTTACACGATGAATTTTTAAATTAATATTAAATTGTACTTTTAGCCTGACAATAAAAATCTATCACGTCACCGATTTGACATCGTTGATTTTTTTTTCTATTTCAAATGCGAAACTACAAAAAGGTTATATAGTTTGTCAAAGGACTGTCTCATTTCAAACATAGACAGAGATAAACATACTATCCTTGTCTTACACTAGTGCTAGCACCCAAAAGAAAAGGATGAGTGTAGTTTTTATTGTTCTTATTTAATGACAAATTGGTTTGACCAACTATACTTACAGTCCGTTAACACTCAGAATGAACTTCGTTTTTCGGGTAAAATCGGACGTAATCGCGTAATAGAAAATGAAAGCGTCGTACTGATTTATTTGCAATCCAACACTCAAACTAAACAGGGTGGTCTAAACCACGATGTCCAAAAATTTTTTTAGATTCCTCAATAGGGAATATTAGGCAAAGCTCTGAGTAGGTGGCACAACTAGCACATACAGTAAACAAACATCAATGACACATCATGCGTCACTACGTCAATCACATGACCTACCGTGAAACACGACAATCGAAAGTTCGGTTTCTGCCTCTCTATCACTCTTGCATATTTGAGCGATAAAGAGGCAGATAACTACATTTCGATATTCGCGTTTACCGGTAGGCCCTTGTTAACAAACCGCCTTGATGCATCAATGTCATATTTTATTGTCTGTGAAAACTTGTCAAAAAACAGTTTAAGGCACAGAGTATGTATAAGTTAGTCTATGAATTTACTAGAGTACTGCACTCTGGCGGCAGAACATTGTAGTAATATCCCCTATTCTGCGGATAGGGGTATCCGTGGGCTATTAGCTGGCTATTAGAATATACCCTATGTATGTTAGCCGATTTTTCGTAGTTTTCGAGTTATGAATTTTTTAACTTTTAACGTTTGTTAAGAAATTCCGGGGTGAACCGATTAATTTATTTAAAGAAACTATTGAACTTTTTTGAATGTTTTTTTTTGTAACATAATCCTTTACAAACGACGCAGTTGCTAAAAAAAATCAGCATCCTCACTTGGCTGCAAGTTGAAAAAAAAAGACATAAAAAAAACATAGCCACAACCGAATACAGAACCTCCTCCTTCTATGAAATTGAAGTTGGTTAAAAAGTCAAAGTTTTACGTTCAAGCAGGTCAAGTTTAGATTTTACCTAATAAAAAAAAAGCGAGTTCAAGGAGTTTTGGTTATTTTAGAAACTGCTAGTCCCTAAGTTTTTTTAAAGGTAAAAAAAAGTGACAATAGTCATAATTTGACAGAGTCGCCGGTCAAAGGAATCGAGGTGGAAAGTTCCCAAATAAGTAATCTGATAGCCCAAGTAGTGAAGAAACTAAAAAGAAATTTTGGACATGGAGGTTTGTACCACCCTGTACAGAGTAGTTAATACCACCATAACTAGTAGGTAAATATTTAAATTCATATTAAAATATGTGACTTTCAAGTACCGTAAAACGGGGTGAAAAGACACGATTTTCAACTTCAAGACAAAGACGCCAATAATCCAAATGATAAAAGTAAAAATTTTGATATCATTTTTTGAGTCTTGGTTAGTTGTTCAATTTTGCATTCGTAAAATAAATTTTTACCTACCCAATTCAGAGAAAATCAAAGAAAACTACCAGTTTTCTCCATATCCTTAAAACGGGGTCGATAGACACACAAGAAAGGGGTGAATAGAAATATTAAGTTTTAGTTGTCATAGGCATCGAATTTGGTCATTATTATGTTAATACTCTATTGGCAAATGGTATATATATCTGTTAAACAGCTATTTGACACAAAATTATTTTTTCGTGTCTTTTAACCCCCAAGGTTTGTTGTATCTAATCACCCCCTATCGCGTAACTATTCACCCCATATGCGTATCCACTGACCCCGTTCTCACGTAAAATTGCATGTTATTAGTTTTTTGCAAAAAAAATGCTTAATTATAGTGAAAATTTGTGATATTATTTGTTATTTAGGTACTACAAATACTATATTAGGTTAGCTAACTTTTACTTAGTTAATGTCAAAACATTTACCGCTAGAACAAAGTTCAGACAGGCTTCATTTCTTACCTCGGCGAGACCTTACTTTAGAGTCAAAAAAATCTAACTTTTAGGCAGTTTGATTAATTTCTTTTGGTATCAATGTAGAGAATAAATAGTCTACTATATACGCATTCCAGAAAAATCTAATTTTAGACATGCACGTTTTTAAATATAACAACTTGAAAGAAAAAGTTCAAAATTTCTCTATTCACCCCGCGATTTCTGTTGACCCCGTTTTACGGTACTGTATATTTACAAATTAAATTTATAATTGTTGTTTTAATTTATTTTTTTATAATAAAGTAAATTTTAATTAAAACTAGAAATAAAATAAAAATCACTAACTATAAATACAGGGTGTTTGGTTCATTGTTTGGCAAATTAAAATGGCAGATAGGTTGAGTCATTTGTTATCTACTCATGCCTAGAAATTGGCCATGGTTTTTTTTACTACTGCGCAAGTACAAATTTGTAATATAGGTACGAAAAACTGGCATAGTGCTGAAAAAAAAACGTGCGCAAAATTAAAAATTTCTAGGCCTGGGAAGATAGCAAATGACTCAGCCTATCTGCCGTTTTAATTGGCACGTATTTAACCGGTCAACTAATTAATCGAATTTGGGTACCTAGTTTAAAAAAATAGAAATGGGTACTAAAATTAATAATTTGGCAACAAAAACGGAGCCTTTAAATAAATCAATATGAGTTGTATTTTAATGCCGTTACAGCTTTTGATTATGTTTAGGCAGGTACCAAGTATTTATTTGGCAACTGAATTATTATATTGCAGACCATTTATGAAGCACATTTTAAAAAGAAAACGGCTATCTAATCTATTAATTCAAAAATGAAGTTCTTTTAAAATATTTTGTTTGGTCATTACACGGTCAACCTAACACGCTCCTCCTCGCTTTGCTCGTCGTCGCACCTATCTGTTGACTCTAGCAGAACACAGTGGTCACTATTGAAATTAGTAATTAAAAATTTAAAGATCTAATGGTATAATGGCCATTAGGCGTTTCATGATAAGAGATTTCAACTATACTGTATAGTGACCATTACGTATTGGTAAATTAATTTGAGGTGTTTTGTGTAAAAAGTGACCAATATTCATTAAATTTAACTGCTTTCTTGTTAAAGTACTACTTCGCTGAAACCAAATGCTCAGTTATGACTATAGTTGATTACTCAGGGGTGAACAACTAGATGACAACTAAATTTTATGATCGCTTTACAATATTAGTTGCCAATTTATTATTTTAGTCGCCAACCTATCACTTTAAGTTCCCTATAATTTTTTTGGGTGGCTTGATTTTGCTGCCAGTTTTTTTAATAATATGATGCTTATATTTGAGGCTAATATATTTTTTTTGGCGCTAAAATATTAATGCACAGCCAAATTAATAATAAATAATAAATATTATAGGGACATTCTTACACAAATTGACTAAGCCCCACGGTAAGCTCAAGAAGGCTTGTGTTGTGGGTACTCAGACAACGATATATATAATATATAAATACTTAAATACATAGAGAAAACAACCATGACTCAGGAACAAATATCTGTATCATCATACAAATAAATGCCCTTACCAGGATTAGAACCCGGGACCATCGGCTTCATAGGCAGGCTCACTACCCACTAGGCCAGACCGGTCATCAAAATTATATTATTATATGCCCAATGAAAGTTCCTGTTTAATATTTTAGTTGCCCGGTTAATAATAAGCCGTTTTAATTTAGCAAACGATGTACCAAACACCCTGTATACAATAATATACTTACCTACAAAAAAAATATGTGTCTATTATTACCACTCTATATAATTTCAGCCAGAAGTAGTAAATGACATTGTAAATGACGGTGTTATGACGGTGTGACGTTCTGCTTTCAAATTCTGATTCTATTTTATGTAGATTATGACAAAAAGTCAAATCGCAATATAGTCATCAACCAAATATTAACCTATATAGGAAGAAAACAAACAAATAAATTACATTATTATATGCAGAACATGAGAACTATGAAATTCGACAACGCAAAGAAAAAATCCTTTGACGCCTATTCTCCACAGGTGACACGAGAAGAAATATTGTCTGAAACAAACTGCAAGAGCTGATTTTATACGCAGATATCCAAATTTTACACTATCATCAGAAAAAAAGACGTTTGAGTTTATGGAGACATGACAGAAGACGCGGTATGCTGAAGAATATGTTGTCACGAAAGGAGCGGCAGTCCGTTTAAATGTGAATATGTGGGAATGTCCTTCTACTGGTGTCAGCGAGCTTGCCGTGATACCTTCACCAGCTAATCACAGCGGCGAATGATAAAATCATGGTTCCTACTGTGAGAAACATTTATGTGTATTGAAACAAAGCTGTTGCCGGCCTAACCTCCAATCTGTGGCTAAATGTTTTGGTGCTTGTAGTTTCTAAGTATTCTGAATTAAATAATCTGATTTAAACATAATTAGATTGTTTTATTATTATTTATTTCTCTATTTTCACTTTATTACACGAAACATATGACGTTCTGCTCTGCCCAATGGAATTCTCTACCAGTCAGGCGTAAGGCAAACAGAGATTGGTATTGGTATGTAGGATATAAAAGCGACCGTATTGTCGAACAGCTTATCTGGTTGCTGGCAGTATACATTTTTCGTGCAGGTATATTATACTGTTAAATCGTACCTATGCTAAAAAACGTGACGTACTCAGAAAGTGACGTCCTCAGAAAGTGGCTTTCTCAGAAAGTGACGTCCTCAGAAAGTGACGTACTCAGAAAGTGGCGTTCTCAGAAAGTGACGTACTCAGAAAGTGACGAACTCAGTAAGTGGCGTCCTCAGAAAGTGACGTACTCAGAAAGTGGCGTTCTCATAAAGTGACGTACTCAGAAAGTGACGAACTCAGAATGTGACGTCCTCAGAATGTGACGTCCTAAGAAAGTGACATACTCCGCCTGAACCAAAACATCAGACTTTGTTATGTGTGTGCAAATTAATTACCGAAATCCTACAGTCAAGGTATTAAAAATATATACACTGAAAAAGTGCCAAAAATATGTACCATGTAAGGGCAATAAGTTCAAGTATAGATATTTTTGGAACGTTGTCCGTGTGTACATTTAACTCCTTGACTGCACGTACTTTGCTGTAGTGCTAAACTTTTCCTGAGTTTTTTTTTAGACTCAATTCAAATTTCGTTTGATGACATTCGTTAAAATTATTAGAGGTCTTAATTATTTTGAAAGTTCAGAACGATTACCTTTTTTTTGCTAAAACTGCGACCAACTAAAGCGTTTTAGGACGATATCCATCAAAGCAAGAGACTTGATACACACAAAGGCCGCCATATTAGCAAATCGTAAAACGGTCGCCCTCAACGACCGCAGCGTCCTCTGGCTGAATGCCTATCATTGTTCAACCCTGTCCCTCAGACGTATGTATGTCTACCTATCTCCATAATACGTTTGAATGTCGGGCATAACACAGTACACGTTAGGTGGCAGTTCTAAAGCAATCCCGTGTATCAGAAAAAAATATTTACACCAGCGCCCTTAAGCGTAAGCAACGACTGCTGAAATTGTCAGTTCTAAATCAGTTACGGGCCAGACTCCTTTGTTTTTCTTAAATTAGGCATTGAGTTAAATTCCAAATACTAAATAAATCTTATTGCTAAATACTTAAGCAATATTAATCGAAGTATTTCATAAAAATAATTCAAGTTGTCTTTCATTACCTACTCATCATGACTTTTTATGTAGGTGCCTAAAGTACATAACTGTGTTAAGTGAATCTCGGGTTAAAATAAAAAATACAATTGCCAAAAACAGTAAATTGCAGTTATTGCATATATTAGACGTTCAACGTTCATTTGCTGTGCATACTGTTCATGATTCAAGTACTATGAGTTCCGGTGAGGCGCTCATTTGTAACTGTCATATCACACGGAAGAGCACCGTCATGGTCTTATAATGGTATCTATTCAGCCATATGCGATATCCATCAGATCTTACGCATATCATTAATTAAGACGTACTTACTTGATTTAGCCTACATATTTAATTTACTTTCTCCCCTAGTTCTATAGATGGCAGCACCATCTGTCTCGCTATACCGTAATCCTGTAAGGGATTCGTATAGGCGGTGCAAGCAAGAAGAGTTATTTAAAAGCGCCTAGCTCTTCAGTCGAGAATTTGGGACGGGTACCGCCGTGGTTGGGTAACCTAGAGATCCTGGGCATTATCCGCGTAACCTAAAGACGTAGGTTCGTTCCCAGCATTGGACACTTAGGGCGTCGTCAAATTTATCTTTAGTAAGTATATGAAATCTATTTCATTTACAATGTACCTATAGTAGGTACCTATAT
Source organism: Cydia splendana (assembly GCF_910591565.1). Classification (NCBI taxonomy): domain Eukaryota; kingdom Metazoa; phylum Arthropoda; class Insecta; order Lepidoptera; family Tortricidae; genus Cydia; species Cydia splendana. Next base: position 6,861,819 of record NC_085963.1, read on the forward strand.
GTATATTGTAGTGTGACTACTTAAAAACACAAAGTAAAAGTTCATAAAAATAGATTTGTTTGCCAGTTGTTAAATTTCCCTATTTGATGTTCATATTTCAATTGGCAGCGTAACCTAATTAGGCCTAATTTTGGAACAAAACGGGCAATTAGAGCAGTATTATAGGCCGTTCGACTAAAAACGCGTATTGAAGGGACATTAATATTCCGGCAGCAATTCGCGCATAATTGAGTATTGTCGCGCGTCCGGTCGTTTGTCAGAGCGCTGCGGGCCAGTCAGGCGAGCTTCTTCACTAGCATGAAAGAGACGGACCAAGCTAAATTTGCATGGTATTTGCAATGACTGAGTGTGAAAATGTAATCAACCATCATATATTTCAAACTGCAATGAAAATGTGACGTTAACAATGACATTTCCATTTTTTTCTGTTAACGTGAGTTAGCTAAGACGGACTCCAAACACGTGACGCGACCTGAGGGCCTACCGCGAACTACGTTCGATGTGGTGCCTCTCTATCGCACTTGTAAATTCATACGTAAGTGTGACAGGGAGGCAAAACGTCGAACGTGGTTCGCGGTAGACCCTCTGGTACCTACAGCAGCGAAGGTAATGGGGAATGCAGCAGTCAAAATGACATCCTAAGGGTTCTTAAGCCGACCACTGACAAACAGTCCACCGGACAATATCGGCCGGTCAGTTGTTCGGAACTGTAAATTTTTTGTTCTAACTGACAGGCCGATATCGTCCGGCGGCCTGTTAATCAATGGTCGGCTTTAGAGTACGTTAAATTTGTATAAGGCAGGATGTATTTATGAAAATTAATTATAAAATATTGTTCCGAAATGGGAATATAACGTATTTCGAAAAACCAAAAATTGTTGTAAGTTCAATGAAGAGGAAAATTGTTATTAAGAATCATCCATCGCATGTCTCGCTTATCGTACGAAAACTAGAAGACGTCGGTCTTCTAGTTTTCGTAAGCTACAAGTCCTAAAAGTAGAGCTTTCACCGGTCTTCCCACTGTAACTTTTTTTACATTCAAAAGCGACATCTTCATCACAACACTTTCGAAACTAACAAATCATAAATCTACTTATATAACAAATCCAAATCAAATTCATCACCTGTTATTACAATAAAAAGAGGTACGAGTGGTACGACTCTTGATTTTGTTGGCGATGGTGGTATTAGGTACTTAAATAAGTAGGTAGGTACCAGATTCAAAAATCGCAATAACATTAGGTATAATCGAATAGGACTCATGTTTCTTTGACCATTTTGTAACTATAAATATAGACAGTAAACCAACTGTGCTCCCTGCACAATGACAGCAGCGTGAGAACGGGTACTTTAATTAAATTTATCCATCGATCCATTTGCGAACCCACGCGTGGGCCCAAATAACATAGTGGGTACATAATTTTACTTATAATTATCGAAGAGGCAGTTTATTGGGTCTCATAACGACACTGATCCATCCTTGCATTTGTTTATTAATTTTTATAATTTTAGCAGTCACTTGCAATAATATGTTACTCTTCGAAGGCCGCAAAAATATGTGACACGCTCTACGGCTCTACAAATAAGATCGTGTCGGATATTTTTGCAGCCTTCGTTGTGTGACATATTATTGCAGGTGACTGTACTGTGTCGTACCGAGATTATATATATTATACTAAATAATTATTTATTATATTCTTAATTCAAACATTATGAATATTATGATGAAAAAAGCGACATCTGTGAAAGTTTTAACTGTCGGTATTACGGTTGTTGAAGTAAAGCCGGTGGACGGACGGACGGATGGACGAACTGACAGGCAACTGCTTATTATATTAAATATTTATAAATACGTTTGTCCCTTTTTTGGATACGTAATATAATTTGATTTAAGCGCCATCTCCCGTGGAATAGCTAAACTAAGTAAAATTCACTCACCCTAGTTTTCGTTCTATAGAATTTTTACTAGGAAACTTAACGTTTCTTTAAATATCTCACAGGTGTCGCTGGCGTATCGCTGGTTTAGCTTCTCCTGTTTAAGTTCTGCTATTCGCTAATAGAGAGCGCTACTAATAGCAATAAGAAAGAGATTTTGAAATAGAGGCGGATCGTCAAAGTAAATTATGTAGGTCGTGACCCTGAATTTACTACCATCTTTCGACAGATGTTTAAAATTTTTAGAACGCCATTTGACTTTGATCCTTATTCTTTCACAGATATGTGTTTAATTTGTTAAATATCAAAATGTATCGCCATCGGTTCGTTTCGTTTTTTATAGCATTAGAAAGATCTTGAAAAAAGGTAAGCGATCTTGACATGTCTTTTAATTGAAAAACGCTTTTTAAAAATCAAAAATTATTACTTGTGAAAGCAGCAGAATATAAATGATCCTATTAGATTCATAATTGTTACATATTTGCCGTGACGTATTTTTAAAATGTGTTTTTCATTTAAAAGACACATCAAGATTGTTTACCTTATTTCTAATGCTAAAAGAAAACGAACTATACTCAAGACTAGGACAAAGGTACGGCGCCATCACTCTAAAAGATGGAACCATACCTTCCGGTTTAGTGTTTGAACATTTAGAGCCAAAAAAATTTTTTTTTATTGCTGTTAATTTAAATACACGATTTTACTTATGTTATTTTTGTGTCGCTCGGCAAGGTTTCTGTATTTCCGAGTGTCGTGCCCTCGGCTAACGGGTCCATGGTATCGTTGCTACTGCGAAGTGCTGGTTGGTCTTCGTCTTCGTATACCGTTCTAGCCCTGCAAAATCACATTCAGGTAAAATTCGCTCCGCAAACGGTCCGGCTCTTTAATTACAAACTTTAAAAACATATGTGACGTTTCAGTACTATTTTCGTCACATTGGTGTGACAAATGGTCGTGCCTTATTCTTGCTTGCTTGGGTCTTAATATCAGCCAGAGGTTCTGGAATTAGCAATTTATCGCGCGTGTTGTCGCGCGTGCACACACACACACACACACGCTGTGCATTGCGCGCGTGCGTGCGTGTGTCCAAATTTGCAGTAAGTGTCAGAGTGTGGCAGTGACACCGTAAGCAAAGATATATAATATGTAACTCCGTATATAGCAGGCGTGGCTCACTCCGCGATTTCGTCGCTTTGCTACAGGTATTAGCTAAAAGTACATCCGTTCCGCCCCAATTTTGGGGAAAGCCATAAGCGCGCGTGGCGCTGTCGCCACCTAGCGGCCATATCTGTGCTGATCGTCACAGACGCGTTTTGTTAGAGAGTGAGTCTTCTGTACCTAGTACTATTATTTATTCTGTGGTATAAGATAGGTAATGTCTAAGGAAAATACGTGCCCCAGAAATCAAGAAAAAGTCATTCTCGAATAGATGGCGTTGACGACACCGTTTGATATTTAACAATTTTAACACAAAATTAGTGAAAGAACACGGGTCAAAGGCATATAAAAATAATCAATAAATATAAAAAATCATATATTCGCATTTTTAATTTTAGTTTAAGCGATGTGTCAATAGATGGCAGTAAATTTACTGTGACTACAAAATTTACTATGACAGTAACCTTCTATACTATCTATTATCTTTGCTGTAAGCTTCAAAAATGTGACGTTTATAGTGCAACTTCGACATGTCCCATCATTAATATATGGTTAGTAAAAATAATAAATAAAAATAAATAAGTAAATAAAATAAAAATAAATAAATATTAGACATTGTTATACAAATTGACTAAAATTGATTGAATATTATCCTATTTTAAGGAGAAGTTGATCCATCCACCCAGATATTTCAATATTATCATCGAAACGAAAATGATGAAATTATACCTCTAATGTACCTGTTAATTATACTTACTTATCTTACTGAATAATAACTCTCTAGGCCCCAACCAAATTTGTTTTTAATATTATTGTGTTTATACGAATTCATTAAATAAAAATAGCTAAAGAAGTACCTGAGTGTAATGTTCCCCCAGTCATACGTTTCCTCTTCTAGCACGCTAGACTGATCTCTTAACACATTCGGACAGTCGTCTCTGTAAAAATGTGAATTATACAGGTATCTATGACATACTGATTCCATTATACATATATCTAGTAAATGGGTACAGGAAACTCAGTTTTTCTTTTTGATCGACGAGCTCATTGTGATGTGGTTAATTCAGAAAGCCATTCTAATTTACACACAATTAATTGCGAGCGAGATACCTGGAGACGGATTTTGATGGCATTCAGTAAGCTCCCAGTTATCAGTAGTATCAGTTATCTTGTATTTTCTTTATTTAAGTGAAATGTAAAATTTTGTACAAGTAACATGAATACACGCATTTACTGTATTCTCTGTTATGTACTTGTTTTGTGCAATAAAGTGTTTACTACTACTACTACATACCCTTCTGTTTTGTAGATGGCACAATGAATAAGATGTCTGTTATTGTAAACACTGGTATAAAGGTACGGACCAAAGCATTGTTTTGAGTTATCTTGAACCCTGTACGAAGACATGATGCCAATCACTATGGCATCTGATCCATGCCCGACCACTAACGGGCCACCGTGGTCATTCTGAAAAGTTAAAAAAAAATTACTTCGAATGGAAATTGGTACTGTCGTGCAATAATGAAAAGGGGTGGATCAATTTTTTCTTTTTGTTGTTCTGTTCCGTCAGCCAGGGGATATTACTCGTAGTAGCAAGTTTCGTTACTAAAACGGTTGTAACACGCTCCACTTATGGAAACGGCAATGTAATAGAATAAAATTTAACATTTTAAAGTGTCACACTGAAAATGTTTCCACTCAGTTGGTCTTCCGCGGAAACTCTAAGTTTATTTATTTCTATTTATATACCTAAGCCTAGAGCAGTGTCGGCCGAAAGTTAATGCGAATTGAAAATGTTGGCCATTAACCATTATAAATTGAACCTTAAACCGTAACGGACGATTACAGTTTACGATTCAATTTATAATGGTTAATGGCCAGCATTTTCAATTTGCATTAACTTTCGGCCAACACTGGCCTAGAGTGCTGGGCAAAGGCCTCCCTCCTGCTTTTCCACGTATCCCGGTCTTGACCCATCTCCCACCAGTTTCTGTCAAAGGCGTCGAGGTCATCTCGGCAACGCCCTCGAGGTTTGCCGCGACCTTGGGTTCGATTTTGTAGGGCCCAATTAAATGTAAAGATAAATGCCATAGAATCATAGTTTTAAAAATTGAGAGTAGTGAAAGCCCAAACGATTACTATTTATGATAATAATAACATGATAATATTTTATTATTAACGTATGGCGTAAACCATCGCGATTGGCCTTCTCAAACTAAAAGTGCGGTATTTGACCTGACTTGGAAATTATGTGATATTTCGGGTGAAAAATGTTTCATGTTGTATAAAGCCTCGCCATACCTCGCAAAACCCTCCATATATTTTCCGCGTCATACGTCTCGTCATTTTTTTAGTCTTCTCCCTCTTCTTGACTTCCGCTGCGGAGTGTAGAAGGAGCTTGTCGGGATTCCCCTCGAACCTCCTGACTCGAGGTCCCTCCTCCTCTGAGAACACCAACTGTCTGCACTCTACTTGATTATGCTGTGCAGATTTAATAATGACAAATGACCAGCAAGATACAAAATAAACAATAATAAAAGTTTCAGCATCATAAACAACGATGATGTATTTTTTTTCCTGATAATCAAGGTATGATACCTAGTGTTTATAATAAGATTTTAGGGTTAATATGAAAAGGAGAGGGAAGAGTCAAATACAAGTACCTAACATAATTATATTTGCCTTTCATAATATCCCTTGGTGAGCATAAGTTCCGGGAAATGAGAAACCAGAGAGAAGACAAGAGGAGAGTGGAGACATAAGGGAGAAAAAGGGAGATTTAAATTCATGGTCATACAACACAAGGTTCGCTCATTTTGCCGCCTCGGGACACCTTTCCGCAGAACATGTACTTGTCGATGATTGAGTGGTAGCGCGGCAACCAGCGATGTTTGCAGCTGTCTTTGGTGATTATGATGATCTCCGCTTCCATCATCAGGGGGGAGTTAACGCTGGTTCGGGCTATCATGTCTGCTGCCTGAATGAACATTTCAAAATTGGTTTCCTATCGTGGACACAGTAAAGTGACAATTTGAAAACCTAGTGTAGAATCAGTTTAAGTTTGTTGCATATTAGTATAATTTAAAATATGTTCTTAATAAAATTTAGAAAATGGCGGTTATGTTTCAATTGGAGTTTTCTATCAAAAAATTTATCTTGACCCCGAGTGAACATTAAATTCAAACCACCGTCTTACTTCTTCTTCTTATCGTGTGAAGGGATCATAACTAGATAATATTTTGCCAATATCTTGCCACCTCTAACCCCCGAGGGGTAGCTCTTATGAGGTCTTACAAGGGACACAGTTAGAAAAGTCTAAATACATATACATTTGTCGTAGGTTAAAAGTTGTTTTATGCATTCTATGACGGCACTTACATCAGTATATTTATCGTTAGAACCCCATCCAGCGATGAATCCCTCGGTTCCAGCTTCCTCATAATGTTTAGAGATGTTATTGTATTTGATCTTGCGTGGAATGAAATCGCAGCCTTTTACACGTCTGGTGAAGGAAATTGCGCTTTCGGTCATGACAACTGCTATGTCGTTCACCATCCAACGTATGTTGTTAAACACGTTTCCATCGAAACGATATGCTGAGGAAATGGAGAAATTACAAACAAAAGTTAATGGCATGCGTTCTTAAAGTAAAGAGTTACCTATGTGGGCTATGTGTACATTATGTACTAGAGGATGAACAGATGAATTTTGCCGATATGGAGCATAGCCTAAATGATTTTATCACCTAAGTTTATCGTTACCTATGTCGTTTGGATTGTTATGTTACATTTTGAATAAATTCAATGTCGGATTTTAGGTTGACATATCCACTAGACTCATCATATATTTATGATAATATTTCATAAATACATTCCTAAGTATTTATATTGACTCGAGACAACAAATATTTACAAGCAGCAGTACCTACATTGAATGAAGCTAGTTATACTAAAAATAAACTGCATCCTCCATGTTTATATGATGAATAGAAGACTGATATTTAAGACCCCATCAACGTGCACACTAGCGCCACAGGCCCACAGCCAAATAATCGTTATTATTTAAATTTAACGAAAGATATTTTAAAAAGGGGGCTGCTAATGTACTGTATATTGTATTTAAGTACCTTTTGAATACATCAAACTAGTTTTTAAGTTGCTAGATTCGTCAGTCTATGCGTCCAAAGTTAAAACGGCCGTTTTTGTTTTGAGTTCATAATGAGATTTTATTATGGTTTTGTAATTATTTGGTAGTGCTGTGATGAGGAAACAATAAAACTGCGTTACTTACTTCTATGGACACATTTCCAAATGGCACGTAAGGCACCGTTTTTGATACACTCATTTGTCTGTGATACTGGTAACCACCTGATAACCAAGAGTGAAGATGTGATACGTATAATATATATATGTCGCCGCCATTTGGTTATATTAGCCAGCTAAATAGACGCCTAGGCCGTTCATTGACGACCATTCTGGCCTAAAGGGTAGTGACCCTGCCTATGAAGCCGATGGTCCCGGGTTCGAATCCTGGTAAGGGCATTTATTTGTATGATGATACAGATATTTGTTCCCGAGTCGTGGTTGTTTTCTATATACATATGTAAGTATTTATATATTATATATATCGTTGTCTGAGTACCCACAACACAAGCCTTCTTGAGCTTACCGTGGGACTTAGGGCAATTTGTGTAAAAATGTCCTATAATATTTATTTATTATTTATTATTATTTATTAAGCGCCGTCATCTAATTTGATGCCTAGGCCGAAAGTTAATTGAACGATTTGGTATCGATATACTATACTATACTTAACTATACTATACTAAGTATTAGGATGTTTGCTTATTTCGTCGAAATTGAAATTTTCTATGTCTCACCCCCTTAAATTGTTCTCTTTCACTAAAAAACAAATGTGGATTCATTTCAGAATTTTTAATTTCGTTATAGGGGTCGCTACCGAATTTAAAAATTTTTGGATCCTTCATACATGATGATTTTTTTTTAATTTTTCGTTTTTTTTTTTAGTGAGACAGTGAGTAAAAGTATATGGAATCTATTTATATGTAGGTAATTCAATACTAGGTATAGTTAATATATATTTTTAAATAATTTTTATTCCTGTTTTAGGAGTGGGCACTGCTGAATCAATATTTAGAACGCCTAAAACACGCATAATAAGCTTTAAAAAAATAGTGGTATTATTTTATAATAAACTGCAGATTAATACACCCTGACCCGTTGTCTCATTAAACAAAACGAGAGAAAAAAAAACTAAAAAAAAATCTTGTATGGAGAGTCCAAATTTTCAAAATTCGGTAGCAACCCCTAAAACGTAATTGAAAATTCTGAAAAATATCCACATTTGTTTTTTAGTCAAATAGAATAAATTAAACGGGTGAGACATAGAAAATTTTAACCTCGACGAAATAAGCAACACCCTACTAAGTATACTATAATATACTAGGTACCTATAAGATGTCGATATATATACGTGGGCTCACTGAAAATCCTTCATTACTATAAAGACGCCTTTTATAATAATAATAGTTATTTACGATACAAGTGCGGAAAAGAGGAAATTCGAAACGAGTGGCGATAAATTAAAACACGACCGAAGGGAGTATTTTAAATCGACACTAGTTGCGAAATACCTATTCGCACGTGTATCGTACAACGTTTTACAGTACATATGGCCCTTTAAACTTTTGACATACGCACGAAAAGTGCTATTTTACGCACTAGTGCACAAAAATAGGACCATAATTATGTACTGTAAAAATATTTATTGTTCCATGACTTAAGTACTCATGATCCGAGTTAGCATATGTATGATGATGCTGATAATGTTTATCATATCATATTATTTATCATATCATATTATAACATTCAAAACATACTGTAACACAACACCACTTTCAATACGGAAAGTTTACCCAATTGCTCGCTAGATGGGGCTAGCGTCGAGATAGATCGCGCAAGCGTTAGTCTTTTACAGTTTCATGGCATGTATTAGACATTAGTATGTGTTGGTATAAAGAGTATGTATATACAATCGACACTGGCTTGACACATTTAATTTGGATATAGAAGCTCAAGTTTGAATGATGTTTAAAGTCAAACTTGAGAATGTCAAATCACTCTACTTCCATCAGCCGTAATGATAAGTCATATGTTGTGAATATAATTAAATAAATAAACAAGATGTTGACAAACTAAAGTGCCTTCCAGTATTTATACAATAAACCTCCAAAGACCTCCTGTAACGATGTACAGTATGCAAACCATTCACTAGATGGCGGTGGCGTCGAAATAGAACGCGCAAGCGATTGTCTTTCGTAGAATGGGGTATTTGACTACTAGTCAAATCAGTTTCTTTTTTCAAAATGTTAAAACGATTTGTTACTATGGGATTTATATGAAACACTAGCATGTGACGTCACGATCAAATTACCTACTCTTTATAGTTTTATATGGGTTTTAAAATAGAAATTGTGTCTAAAAATAATTGCTGTTTACGCTTCTCTATTAAAATTCTGGTGCTTTATTTCTTGCACGGTGTAAAATAATTTAATTTAAATACAGTCAAATACCCTATAGTTAAGTTCTAAGTTTGATTTTTGTTTATTTTATTGAGACATGCAATGAGAAATCACGTACTTGTGGGTCCCAGAAATCACGTAAAAGTACTTGACGTCTTCTATGCACGCAGCGGAAGTGAGTATATAATTTTCATCAACGATAACGCCACCGCATAGCCAGTTTTTGTCCACCATGTCCGTGTGGGTACTTGTTGGCCGCAACCACACCTAAGGAACATTAGAGTTATAGACCCACCGCTTAAATGAGTCCTCGTCTGCGCGGTACGGGGGCGACGGGGTAGGACTACTAAGGGTGGCGGGGAAGGTGCGGGCGGCAGGCGTACGGCGCCCGCACCTTCCCCGCCACCCTTAGTCGTTTGTGCTGAGCGTTCCGACTGAACATCTAGCGACCTTCACCAAGGAGGAGTTTTGGCCGAAGAGTGTCAAGTTCCGGCGGTACCGCGGCCGGCTCCCTGACACGACGGGGTTGCGAACTGCATCGCAACCATAATTGTGTGGCTTTAGTTTTAAGATATATTTTATAATAATATGTATGCTAGTTTTAAGGTATCTATGGGCCAATAGTTGCCTGAAAATAAATAAATATTTTCATTAATTAAGTAAGTACATATCTTATACGGGTACACTACATAATTCCGAAATATTTTATGCGGAATTTTAGAATATCGAATTTTATTATTCCGATTTTTAAATGCTCGACCCATCAAAATTCCGATTGTCGTAATTACCGAACGATGAAAATCACGAAGTTTTATATTTCCGAATAGCAAATCCGACGATTTTTTTAAATTCCGAACCACATAATTCCAAATATAACAATTCCGATAGTGAGAAACACCGAATTTAACATTTACGATTTTTGAAATCACGAATTCCGAATTGTCATTATTCCGAAAATTTGAATTCCGATTTGACGTGATTCCTATTTTAAATATGCCTATTTTTTAAATTCCGAATAACGAATTTCCGAATTTGTTGTTAATAAATAAAGGTACCTACGTTTCTACGGGGGGTAGCAGTTCTAACGTAACCTAAACATACTTTTCTAAAAATAGTTATTTACTGTAGGGGTCGCAGTTCTAACCTAACCTAACCCAATTTTCTAGTAGCAGTTTGTTTCTGTAAAGGTCGCAGTTTTAATCTAACCTAACCCACTTTTCTAGTAGCAGTTGGTTTCTGTAAAGGTCGCAGTTCTAACCTAACCTAACCCACTTTTCTAGTAGCAGTTGGTTTCTGTGAAGGTCGCAGTTCTAACCTAACCTAACCCACTTTTCTAATAGCAGTTGGTTTCTGTGAAGGTCGCAGTTCTAACCTAACCTAACCCAATTTTCTAGTAGCAGTTTGTTTCTGTAAAGGTCGCAGTTTTAACCTAACCTAACCCATTATCAAACTGCACAACGGGACTTAATCGCGTATTTAAGTTTTAAGATTTACCTCCGACGTTTCGAGGACGGCGTTGTCCCCGTGGTCTCGGAGAAGACTGGAGAAGACAGTCTTCTCCGAGACCACGGGGACAACGCCGTCCTCGAAACGTCGGAGGTAAATCTTAAAACTTAAATACGCGATTAAGTCCCGTTGTGCAGTTTGATAATATAATGCAGGTCTAACCTAACCCACTTCAGATCCAGCATGTCCAAATGATTTAAATGCAATTTTTTATTGCAGATCAATTTTAAATACGGCTGACCGTTTAATTACTTCCCTTTTGAAAATGACGACTTTCATTATTCCGAGTTTACAAAAGATCGAATTTCTGAATACCGAATAATTTTATTTCCGATCGGTCAATGATTTTTCGGAATAGACAAATTCGGAAAAAATATTTTCGGTTTTTTTTAAATCGGTACTTTAAGCTTTCGTTCATATGACAATCGGATTTTAAGTATTCGGAAATAGCGCAGTCGCGATTTTCTTCTTTCGTGGGTTTCAAAGTCGTAATTTCGATATTTCGGACGTATAAAAAATCGTGATTATGAAAATCGAGGTTATGAAAATCGGAAAAACATATTTCGGAATATTTGGGTGTTCCCATCTTATACTTTACCATGTATCGTCTGGTGTCAAAAACCTCATGTCCATTCATGATTCGTCTGGTCTCCCCTTCTTCTCCTTGTTCTGATGAAGCGTTTGCGGCAGAAGCTGGTGAAGGAACTGTACCTGTTAGGACAAAGTTATTTGCTAATATTGATATCCGAGCAAGCGAAAGATCCCAAAATTTAACCACGAGCGTAACCAGTGATTCAAAAAGTGTCTAATCTTAAACTTTAAAACGTATATTTTTTTCCACAAGCCGTTCTATTATATGTCTGTGTATAATATTCAATTATGATCATAATATCAGGACAAATATTTTTGGCTAAGTAGTTACAATTAGCGTAAAACGTCTATTACTGGCCAACTTCCAATTAAATAACTGGCTATTGTATCTGGAATATTTTTTTAGTATAACGTGTCTAGTTATTGGAAAGTGGCAAGTAATAGACGATTCACCCTATATACCTATATATTATGGTAAGATATTTTACTAACCTGAGTTAGATTTACCAAGACCCAAAACCAGTAAATATATACTCAACATCGTCATGATAGGTTAATACCGGTTGTACCCTATTTAATATAATCAGTTGACTCAGAATCCAATTTCATGCATGCCTATATTTCTGATTGGTTGCTGTATAATTATTTGCCTAGAGCTAAACTGACCGAAGTTAATATCAGTGTGTACGGAATGGATCTATATCTGAATCCCTAAAGTATTTTCTCCTATCTTTGCATTCCCTAATATTGTTTGTCATAATGATCAGTTGTCCTAACACTCGCATACCCTTATTTTGGTTTCCCTATTATTGATTACTTATATATAGATAGATAGAATACTCTTTATTGGCACACCTCAGTAAAAAGATACAAAAGAAAAGAACAATTGATTAAATGTACTTATCCTAATGTTATTAAGCATAATTTTTGCGAGGGTCGCTGTTCTAACCTAACCTAATCCACTTTTGTGGCAGTAAGTTCTAACCGAACCATTTTTCAGAACCATTACAATTGATCGTTAGGGCATGTGCCCATTAGGACAAACCAGTTAGGGCAAGTGACTTTAGGACAAACGTTGTTAGGGATTCAGAAGGACTCCCGTACGGAACTTTGTACAGTCGCCATCAGATATATCGGAGCGGTCAAGTTGCTCACAAATATCTGAATACGTCTCTATGTCAAGGCATTAGAGTGCTTGTTTAGATATTTTTGAGCACCTCGGCCGCTCCTATATATCTGATGGTGACAACACTATACATTGTCAATTAGGTTTTGTCATAAATAAGTAAGTAAATACACTTTATTGCACCACAAAGAAAAATACAATAACAGATTTACAATGTAAATAAATACAAACGGCGGTCTTACCTATGTATATACCTACTATTTATCATGAGTGTCTTATTTTAATAGAAAACAATTTTATAAATTTAGCATAAGTATAATTTTAGATGCGCTATAATAAAGACTGAGGTTTTTTCGTATGCTATGAAGGTGGACGCACAAATGGCAAAAAAATGGAGGTATAAGATCCTTTATTGTGTGTGTTTGACCGGTTTGCAACATCGTTATCATGTTACCAAACAACATACAATATCAACCCTCTCGTGTACCCGGAGGTAATGAGGGCTTCAAGGCCCCTCCAAGCCTTCGGGCACTCAGGATGCTCGGCCCGGAAAAATTGCAGCGACGCCTCTTGTGGCACGATACGAGTGTGTTTACCGAATAGTAACATTAGGTACCTATTTATTTTACTTTTATTTACTTACAATACCTACCTATATATTACTAGCGACCTGCCCCGGCTTCGCACTCTTCGCAAATTATACACCTAAACCTTTCTCAAGAATCACTCTATTGATAGATGAAAACCGCATGAAAATCCGTTTTGTAGTTATTGAGTTTATCGCGAACAAACAAACAAACACACAAACAGACAGACGCGGCGGGGGACGTTGTTGTACCTAGTGATGATGTTTTATTAATTTTTAATATTTTTATATTTACAAAAACAAAAGTGGTTAACCTTGTACCTATTCTTAGATTCTGTGTTTGCGAAATGAGTAGATATGACCTATACCTACCAGAAACCGTAGATATATATACCTAAATACATGTAAGATAAATGGTTATTTCAGAAAGTATATACACCGTGTTTTTTTTGATTTCCGTTAATTTCAAGGGTGCATTCCTGAGCTTAAATCAAGTAACTTTCTCAAAGACACCGATGTTCTAATTAAGTCCATTTCGGAGATAATCCATAATTTATTTTTTTCCTATAAGGCCTCTACAAGCGTGTACACTTGCCTTAGGGCCGGCTTACATATTGATTAGTGTTTAGAATGAGTTCACACATTTGCTACTAAACTTAAGTACAATCTCGGTCGATTGATGTACGAAATGACATTGATATGTCACAGATTTCAATTGTTTGGTTGAGTTAAATGTAATGCCCGTGTTACAACAACGCTATATGCTACATTTAATTACTTTTTAAATAAAAAAAAAAACAAAAAAGAAAACAAAAATATTTTTTTTTTTAAATTAACTATGCCATTTAGTTCTTATAAACGTACTAACTATACCCCAAAGTTAACGGAATTCAATAGAAACACGGTGTATATATTATTATGATTGTATATATTCACCGCAACGGCATTCAAATTATGATATTCATGAAACTAAGGACACATAATCTGCAATATTTTTTCATATTTATCTCGTGGATAGAGTAAAAATTTAGTTAATCAAACTTAAAGAAATTTGATCATTTTATTACCGTCAGATTTTAATTTTGATTGTATGTGTAAATAATAATGCAATAACTAGCTTAGACGCACATAAATTGACTTTACTTTTCTCAATTTTTCTTTTTATCATTTTTTCTATTATCAAGCATTTTATTTTTCAAGTTCTATTTTATGTGCAAATAAAATCAGGCAACATCCAATTCAATTAGGACTTGAAAAATCAACCCTAAAAAGGGTTGCGAATAACAAGACCCCTCTCGGCGACCCACCTCAGGGTCACTCGACATCGGACACAGGTTTTCACTCATCTAGTTTAATTTTATTATTTATTAGAATATCTGTCAATTGTAAGAAAGTCAAAAAATTACATTACGGTGCAAACTATTGCTGGAGCACTGAAAATTGCTAACTTCCTTGAATAAATTTAAAGTTCGGTACCTACATTAATTAGTTACCTACATTTCGACGACCGGTCTGGCCTAGTGGGTATAGTGACCCTGTTCGAATCCCAGTAAGGGCATTTATTTGTGTGATGAACACTAATATTTGTTCCTGAGTCGTGGGTGTTTTCTATATAGGTATATAAGTGTGTATTTATCTATATAAGTCTCATATAAGTATGTATATCGTCGCCTAGCACCCATAGTACAAGCTTTGCTTAGTTTGGGGCTTGGTTGATCTGTGTGAGATGTCCCCTAATATTTATTTAATTTACCTTTCAACGCGTATCACGCTTACGCTCAGTGAGAGTGAGAGAAGAACTCGAACCTACTCGGCCTTAACAGGCCTATTCGGATTTCGAGATAATCACAAGATCTTGAGACGATTTAGAGATCAACTAGATCTACATTAGACATCGACTAGATGTGACTTGGATATCTAAGTCATAACTTGTCGAAATTGTTCAAGAGGACCTCCAGAATCGCGGAAACGTCAAATTTGATATATCTATCTTACAAATATCTTTAAACTAGCTTTTGCCCGCGGCTTCGCACGCGCAGGAGAGTTTTTTTAATAATCTATGTACTTTAATGGTTTTAGGTATTTTGAATGTAAACAAACCGTTTAAGATGATAATTATTTTAAAAACGATGTTTGTGTACTGTTCAATTATTAGAAGGTATTTGTAATCTTATAATTTTGTAGCTCAAAAATTTACTTTAAGGGATTGAATTCTCAAAAGTCTGGATCACGTGTGGCTGTAAATCAGCGTGTATGTTACAACCGTCTATGCTATCTTCGTAATTAGCTTTCCCCTAACTTATCTTGTTTCCCCATACAAACTTTGGACCCCCATTTCAATCCTTTAGGGGATGAATATTGAAAAATCCTTTCTTAGTGGACACCTAGACCTTATAAGGAATCTAGTTGCCAAATTTGGACTTTCTAGTCCCAGCGGTTTGGGCTGTGCATTGATTTAAGTCAGTCAGTCAGTCAGTCAGGTCTTTCACGTTTATATATTTAGATTATATATTTAAGAGAAGGTATTTGTAATCTTATAATTTTGTAGCTCAAAAAATTTACTTTAAGGGATTGCATTCTCAAAAGCCTGGATCACGTGTGGCTGTAAATCAGCGTGTATGTTACAACCGTCTATGCTATCTTCGTAATGAGCATTCCCCACCAGGGGCCATAGTTCACGTCGGCTACGTTATATTTTAATTTTGATCCCATTTTTGTAATTTTTGTAATTAGCGTCCCACAAAACCATGGAAACGATACCCATATTGATATTTTGAAATTTCAACCCCATTGCACCCCCACCAGGGGGATGATTGTTCACTTCGGTTACGTTAATTTTAATTTTGATGCCATTTTTAGGGTTCCGTACCTCAAAAGGAAAAAACGGAACCCTTATAGGATCACTCGTGCGTCTGTCTGTCCGTCTGTCCGTCTGTCACAGCCTATTTTCTCCAAAACTACTGGACCAATTAAGTTGAAATTTGGTACACATATGCAAGTCTGTGACCCAAAGACGGACATGTAATGAAAACAAATGAATTTTAAATATAGGGGGCACTTTTGGGGGCAAAATAAGAAAATTAAAAAACAAAGTTTTGCAAACCATATCGTGTTACATATTAAATGAAAGGGCTTATTTTAAGGATCTCAAATATATTTTTTTTATAATTTTATAATAAATAATTTAGAAGTATTTAAGAATATAGGCAAAACATGACCATTCCCCCCCTCCTTAACTCCGATACCACGAGGTCAAAAATTTAAAAAAAAATACTCATAATAGTTCTTCACCTCTAGATGACAGGAAAACCTATTAGAAATCTACAGTCAAGCGTGAGTCGGACTTAAGAAAAAAAACGCGGTTGGGCTGTTTTAGGGATACAGCCGTTATGGTTTACGTGAAACGTGGTGTGGACAGCTATTGCGAAGGCCGAAGGCCGAGCTACGCGTAGGGCCGAAGGCCCGAAGCGTCCCGCTGAGGCTCATTGAAACGCGCGGCCGAAGGCTGAGTTGCGGGAGGTTAGTGCTCAAACAGAGAACAGTTATAGTGTACAAGTTATAGTGTAAAACCTATAAGAAGTCTGCAGTCAAGCGTGAGTCGGACTTAAGAACAGAAATTGCGGGTAGGCTGTATCAGGGCCACAAGTCACAACCGCAATTGTTTACGTGAAACGTGGTGTGGACAGCTAGTGCAAAGGTCGAGGGCCAAGCTTTGCGTGGGGCCGAAGGCCTGAAGCATCCGAGAGAGGTGCACCTCCACGCAAGGTCGAATGATGAGCTGCAGGAGGTTAGTGCTCAAACATATAACAAATAATTGGTTTAAGTAGCTAAATGAGAAGGCCGAACTGCTGTGTCAGACGTATATCTGTTATCTTGAAATAACAGAGATACCTACGCCTAACCAACGCAAAAAGAATATAGGCACTATGTTTAACTTAATATCAATGTCAGTGTCACAAAATCAGTCGCCGCGCGTCTCGATCGCACGGAATCTGGATGCGGGGCGATCTGAACGGCGGGCGGAGCCCGACGTCACTACTCTATGCGGGGCGATCTGAACGGAGGGCGCAGCCCGACGTCACTACTCTGGGTGCCGCAGGCACCCAGCGCGGGTGCGCATGCGGGACGATCTGAACGGAGGGCGCAGCCCGACGTCACTACTCTGGGTGCCGCAGGCACCCAGCGCAGGCGCGCACGCGGGGCGATCTGAACGCAGGGCGCAGCCCGACGTCACTACTCTGGGTGCCGCAGGCACCCAGCGCGGGCGCGCATGCGGGGCGATCTGAACGGAGGGCGCAGCCCGACGTCACTACTCTGGGTGCCGCAGGCACCCAGCGCGGGCGCGCATGCGGGGCTATCTGAACGGCGGGCGCAGCCCGACGTCACTAATCTGAGTGCCGCAGAGATTATTATAGCGGGACATTTCAATATTAATTTTCGGGATAAGACAAAAAATGAAATATCACAATACCCTTTATCGCTCGGTTTTAGCCCACAAATTAAAGAATACACTACAAGGCAGAATACCACAATAGATAACATATTTAGTAATTTCCCACTACAATCCGGCACTATACATACTTTTTTCAGTTACCATAATCAAATATGGGTTAGGTTTAAAAAACCTTTGTAGAGTCTGTGCGAAAAGAGAAGAGTCGTGGTATGTATGGGGCTCAATACATTCCACTATTCTTCTCTTTCCAAACAGACTCTAACTTAGTTAAAATATATATTTTTTTGTATTCATTATTAAAAATTCAAAATTCTAATGTACATAAATTATTCTGCAAGAAGACCTGAAGGGCCCTTTGACAAGTTCAGAACTAACCATTTATTTAAAACAACAAAATTTCATTATAAAAATCTTAAATTAAATTAATAATTATTACAATACAGGTATAGTAACTATTAGTCTTAATGGTTAATAAATACATTATTTTTTTTAGACTTAGATTCCTTATCGCGACGTACGGAACCCTCTCCAAGCGAGTTTAACTCGCGCTTGTCCGGTTTTTATTATTAGCGGCT
This sequence comes from Cydia splendana, assembly GCF_910591565.1. Classification (NCBI taxonomy): domain Eukaryota; kingdom Metazoa; phylum Arthropoda; class Insecta; order Lepidoptera; family Tortricidae; genus Cydia; species Cydia splendana. Next base: position 6,880,290 of record NC_085963.1, read on the forward strand.
CAAAATACTATGAAAATGATACCCATATTGATATTTTGAGATATCAACCCTATTGGGGACTTTTCCCCCTCTTAGGGGTTCAATTTTCAAAAAACCTGAAACACGTGTTTACTTATTTATCTTTAAGAATACTCCTGTGAAATTTGGAATAAAATAGTCTAACTTATCTTGTTTCCCCATACAAACTTTGGACCCCCATTTCACTCCTTTAGGGGATGAATATTGAAAAATCCTTTCTTAGTGGACACTTAGACCTTATAAGGAATCTAGTTGCCAAATTTGGACTTTCTAGTCCCAGCGGTTTGGGCTGTGCGTTGATTTAAGTCAGTCAGTCAGTCAGTCAGTCAGTCAGGTCTTTCACGTTTATATATTTAGATTATCCGTATCGTAAATTGTTGAAGTCTAGTAGAAATCTAATTCATTTTCCGAATCGAGCCGTACGTTATTAGCAGATATTTAAATTAGTTATTAATGTTCATTTATGTTTTTTCTTCATGAATTTTTATAAACTAAGCGTGATAAAAGCCTACAGAAAACTCATCGCAACGTGACCGTAACAGAAATATCGGAGCCGAGAAATGACAAACATTTTGAAAGAGCACACAAAGAACGGTCCAGCTAGATAGAGCCTGGAGACGTCAGCTTGACTGTACCCTCGTCATTTTCACTTACAAATGTTAAAAATTATCTACTTCAGAATTAATCAACTTTATTTCAAACTGTATTATAAGTGAATAAGGTACACATTAGCACGACGACGACGGTTTTTCACTCAGTACATTTTAGCTTTAAATTCTTAAAGTGTACACTCTCGGACACGAATAGCGGTACAATGGAATTTAATGGACTCCTTAAACTTGATGCGTAAAATTTAAGTGCTGCTGGAGATTCGAAATTGCTTGTCCTTTATTTGTTTGGGACCTTTTATTGTGTTTTTTACTTGTACCTAGGGTTTGTGTATCCTACCCGGGACTCTTAGCAAGGTAAATATGTACCTATACATTAGTGAAAATTATTTACACTAATGGTAGGCAATATGGTCAGTCACGACGTAAATAAGAATATTTTCCATAAATATTATAACGAAGAGCTAAGTACTCTGTCTTTCTCTTTAACAGTAATTACCTAAATTTGGCACATAAGAAAGCTTACACCCTTAAACATAATTATGTTAGTTATTTTGTATCCTTGGGGAGAGGAAATGGCGCCGCTAGTAGGCTATACTAAAATCTTTCAATATTATAGAATTCGTAGCCTGCAATTAAATACTAGCAAACTTATATTAAAGAAACGTCACTCAGAAAAGTTTTACATAATTAAGAAACCGGCCCAGGGCCACGAAATGTTCCATACCATTACGCAAAAAACGGCAAAAAAATCACGTTAGTTGTATGTCTGTTTTTAGTATTTGTTGTTATAGTGGCAACAGAAATACATCATCTGTGAAAATTGTGAAAATTTCAACTGTCTAGCTATTACGGTTCATGAGGTAGGTACAGCCTGGTGGTGATCAATAACAGATTAACATAGGATTTTTAAGGCTCGAATTGTTCTTCTGACTTAAAACTGTACCTCCAACTTTAAGATTACGTTTCTCATTTCAAATACCTACTTATTCGTCTTTTTATACATTTTTATGTTCACTACGAAATTTAAAAAAATGAAGAAATCTAATGTCCGAAAGTGCACGTCGATATCAGTAGAGTCAGGTGGGTCTCAGCAATAACCGGAAATAACGTAGACTTCTCTGATTAAAACCCAAGGTTATTGAACATCGGTCTTTTGTTCAACCTTTTTTAATCTAAGACTCGTTTCCTATTCAAAAGATTGGTCTCATGTATCATTTTTTCTGGCGTTTATTGGACGGTATCCTGAGATAGCACGCGAATAGGTGTGCGACAGTCCCTATTCTTGACTGGCGTAGATATGTTGGTCAAAAATTATTGGATACTTTATTTATAAATGAGATAGGTAAGATTGTGTCCAGGATGTGATTAATGAAGATGACTTTGCGAAATAAAACGTGTTCACTTAATTACCTACATAGTTAATTTAGTCATCGAGTTCACAACCACTTTAATTTTATATGATATAAATTCCTGTTTCGTTAAAATAATGAGCAAACTGACCGAGCGTTAGTGGAGGTAGTTTCAGCTTGGGTAAAATGTGTTGCCCATTCAGTTTTTGAAATTTTTTAAAAATGGCGGAGTGATACATTTATTCAGTTGTAGCATACAGCTCACGTAACTACTAGTTTAATATTAAAGGACTCACTTTGTGAAAGTCGAATATTTTTTTACATTATGATGTGACTCGCGCAGTGAACGTATAAAAGTATAATAAGTGGGTACGTATTTTCCTCTCTGCCAACATCTTTGGTTCAATTTCAATGTATCAGACGTTTTGTTTCCCTCCCGTCTACGGCTGTACTCGTGAAAGTAGGTACCTATTCAATGACGAGTATCGCCTTTGACCTGTCAAACACAGACGCGGCACAAAGGGCTTGCTGCTAATTGCCAGCGTCTGGCAATCACGCTGCGAGGGATAAGTGTACTTAAGTAGGTATAACGTGGTATAACGGAGTACACAGTCATATACCCAAGAACAGTACATATAGAGGTAGGTACACAAGAACAATAGGTAGTATTTATGGAAAATTACACGTCTAAGTAATTTTTGTCACAGCATTATGACAACAGTGACAATATGCCCAGATGAAAAAGTATTATAATGCATACCTAATATTCCATATACCGACTTAGGTACATAATATGGCGCGATTCGGGATATGATTCAGAGATTCACTAGATATGAATTAGTAAAGATTCTGTATTTTTTCTGTATTTTTTCTTTTATTGGAAATTTAATTTGATTATGAATGCTGAAATTTCAGCCGGACATGTAACGCTACGTCTTACGTAGGCGAACAACGCGCGAACGCGGCGCGGCGCGGCGCGGCGCGGCTAAATCAATCCTTTGATACCCATAGAAGTGTCCTACGTAAGCGATCTCGTTGCGAACGCGGCGCGGCGCGATTTGCACGCGAATGTCGGGCGGCGCGGCGCGGCGGCGGCGCGGCGAGACGCGGCACGGAGAAAACAAACCGTTGTTGCATATAGAAGTGTCCTAGGTGAGCGAATTTGACGCGAAGGCGAAGCGGCGCGGCGGCGGCGCGGCGCGGCGCGGAACGGGCGCGATCAATCCATTTGATGTTTAGACGCGAATATGACGCGGCTAGAGGCGTGGCGTATATAGAATTACCGGCTTTATAATAATATGTAAGTTTCTAAACGCAAAAATGTGTGACTTGTGTTTCATGAATAAGTACATTAATTTATTCAGATATTAAAAGAAACGTGCTTTTTTTAAGTCTAAATCGCGAACAGAATGAGTTTCAGTTGAAGATAAGACCAGATTGATGCTATCGCAGCTTAACAAATACGTCCCATAAGATATTGTAACCCAAGGGCATGTAATGAACAATACTTACTTGTCTGCAGAATGGTCATTAAAATTGGCTCTCTGTTTATTGGAATCAAGATACAAATGATATATCCTTTGGAAACACTGGTGAACTAATCGAAAACAGCAAGATGACAACTATATTGGGGCAATCGTGAACGATGGGTCCAAAGTTGACCTCTCAAAATCGGAACCCGCAACAAAAGTGAACTACCTAATTCAGAACAGTAAAAGTACATAAAACAAGAAGGTGCGAAATATTAAATCAAGTATTTCAGTGTGAAGAGTATTGGGACAACTACAGACTTAGTGCGGCCAAATAGGTTAGAAAAATGTGTGATGCAAAAATGATTAAGTATAATATTTCAGTTCATACCTACTTATTTGTGTTTTATTTGCTTTTACAACATATGTTATTCATAAGCCTATGAAACAATAACTATACTCTCTGCAAGTACATCTGAATACATGAAACAAAAATTTTAAAACAACTTGTTTCATACTAAGACTTTACCCAATATTACTAATACCTAAATCATTTCATTACAAAAGTAGTGGGGTTTTAATCATGTGCTGCTTCTAAATGAAAGACATCTACAGTGTACAATGGTTGTAGTCTATTGCAAAATATACCAGAGGGTTAAGATCTTACAATAGCTACTTACTTATAGTCATGATCTTATTATTTTATTTATTTATAAGAATAACAATAAACCGTTAGATGTAGCAATTAAGCCCACAAAACTACATAGTTTGACTGCGGAAGTGCGGAGGCAGGTATCAATCTTATTTCATATCTTAAATTATTCTAGAAATATGGAATATACATGAGATAAGTTGAGTAGGTTGGTAGGTTTGACCTACAAGCATGTCTACTTACTTACTTACAAATTAAATAGAATATGACTTGTAAGTTACATATAAATCAAATGAATAAAATACACTGTAACATAATTATGTACCTATGTAACCCAGGCCATGTAGATATATGTACAGTCGATGTCAAAGATATGTTTACATTTTTTGCCTTAAGTATTACAAAAGAGCAAGGTGCAAAAGTGTAAACATATCTTTGACATTGACTGTACTATAGTGTAAAAATATGGGTGTGTATGTGTACATCTCACTCAGGAATATTCCAAAGTTCTTAATATGCTAATAAAAGAGCTTTAGGGACATATTTTTGAGTAAGATGTATGCACCCATATTTTTCACTTGTCTATACAATTCCCTAAACACTAAAAAACCTAACCTACCTCAATGAGTACAGTCACAAGAAAAACCCCTTTATGTTATATTTATTTTATTTAGTTTACCATCCTCATGTCATCACTTTGCAATAGCAATAGGCCATGCATGTTTACGTAGATAATTTATCTTCACCCCAAGACAGTCCAGTTCCTCTCTCTGCAGCCCTGACCACCGGCAGCTTGGGCCTTGCCCCGCTGCCGGCGCCACCCTAGGTTAGGGTTTTTATATGTATTTTTTGTTTTGTAAGTGTTTTTTGTATTTTACTTTTATATTCATATTATATAACCCTAACTTAAGATAAATAAAGTAGCTTATACTAGTTTCAGTCTCAAAACTTGTCTCAGTCTTCTGCTAGAAAATCACCATGCAACTTCCTAACCAACAATATGACATAAGTGGTAGACCTATACTTACTATGCTATGAAACTTCACAATAACCAATGTTTATATAGATTATTTGTCTCCACCCAAGAAAGAAAGGAAATAATTACATTAAATATATGTTATGATACAAAATATAAATACATAAGCTCTCCGGATAATCTCTTACCTTCATTAGTCAATTTGCAGTCTAAAGAGAATACTTATACCAGTGTGAGATAAATAAAGTTAGATAAGGTACTTAGAAACATATTTTCACCACACCAGCTCGGAAAGGCTTACTTTGCACTTCAAAAACTGATAGCAAAGTTGCATTTTATTCACATGTGAGGCAAAGTAATCAAATGCAAATTTTGAGTTATTTTCTTTTTTTAACCCTCATTTTGTTAAATTTTGTTTAACCCTCGTGCTTTGAAACCCTAGCAACGCTCAAGATTCCATTATTCTAACCACTCGCTACGCTCGTGGTTCAATTTTGGAATCTTTCGCTTGCTCGGGTATCAATATTAGCATGAGCGGTTAAACAACAACTTTGCCCCCTTGTAAAACAAATAACTATTTATTATCAAAAATGAAAATAAGATAATATTTATAATACTTTATTTTTAATTATACAATAAGTTTCTTCCATTTACTTTAAACGACTAAAATTTCATTCTGCCTATATGCATTTGACATTCATATTCTTGAGTTGATTCACTTGTGCATTCCTTTCATCTTGTATTAAAATCAATCCTGAAAAGAAAGCAACATCATGTTATTATTATGTAAAAATATTTTGTGTTTCTCTTCGCCTAGGTAGAAAATGCTTAGAACAAGCAGCTTTAAATTAATGTACAAAAGTAACCTGAATGTTATACTACTAGTTAGGTATGCACAATTATGTCAAAATCAGTGTCAGAAATGTTATTGCGAATTGAGCCTGAACTGCCTGGGTGAGAAAGAAAAAATGCTGCAGAAACAGAAAGGTTATGAATTTTGCTTCAGAGCCAGTTCACAGCTCAAAGGTAAATAAAGCTAAAGGCATGGCGAAGTAGTAAGTGATAAGTACTAGTGGCTCTGTGAGCTGTAGACCTCGCGAACAGAGTTTAAAACTGAATAAATGTATGGTTCCGTTGTTTTGAAGAATTTAGAGAATCTAATTTTACCATAAAAACTTAACTATCAATTGCTTACAAAATTCGGGAATTGGTTTAGATATGCGACCTGTAGAGTAGAACATATGGACATACGAAACAAGTTTTGGCTAACAGGCCAATTCAAACTTACACTGATATCAGAAAGACATCTAACTGATGTCATTTAGTTATCGTGCATTTCACTCGTTCTTGTCCGTACATGTATTGGCGCAAGCGAGACGCACGATGACTACTAAATAACATGATAAAAATATCATCCCGATGTCAGTGTACGGTCGATGCCCCTTAAGTATACACACGTCGCCATACTAATTGTATAGAAAAGTGGATAGAGTTAGACCAGAAAAGTCTGCAGAGATCTTGACAGCACACGCAGTGCCAATGTATTTGTGCCAGTGTCAAAATCTCTGCAGACTTTTATTGGTCTAACTCTACCTATGTTAGGAAACGAACATTACCTTTGAATTAACCTGTACGGCTACCATCAGTTTGTCACTGACATAAAAGCCGTCGAGAACGTAATTTACTTTCTATACATCCCGTTTGCACTAATATGCGAGTGCGAGCGAGATGTATAGAAAGTAAATTACGTTCTCGACGGCGTATATGTCAGTGACAAACTGATGGTAACCGTACTGTAAACTGCTTCGTGCGCGAGCGTGGCCCATAATTTCCGAAAATCATTTTGACATTGGAAATGTCTTTTCGTTCGCTCCAGTATACGGTCCGATTTCACGAAAAAGTGCGATCCCCTTATATCTCGGAAAGTTGTGAAGATATGATATTAAAAAATAGGCTCAAAAGACGCATAATCACGAGAGCTGTAAGGTGCAAAAATAATTATTCGAGAAAGTCAAAAACAAAAAAAGTTATGGTCGAAATAGTGAAAATAAAATTCAATTTTTTCCGAATTTTTGATTTTGGTGCTAGATAATTTGGAAACGAAGAATGATATCAAAAATTTGAGAAAAACGGCTCTGGACAATTTAGTCAGCTACAATTTGAGCCTAAAACAAAGACGATCGGGTTAAGGGTTTGCACTGTAGCCTAACCTTAAAATAGTCAAAAAGTCAGAACGACATTTTTCACAGGACATTTATGACTTTGTTTCGCAGAGTTCGTTATCGGTGTTTGTTGTGAATTATCGGGATTATGACGGCAGAATAACACTTGCACTGCGTGGGCTTTCAAAATCGCTGCAGATTTTTCTTGGTCTAACTCTATCTATCCTGTTTGAGACGGGCGTAGATAACGCACTATTCGACAATCTATGCATTCTTGTGGTGGTGGAAACAGAAATAGAGATAGAGGCAGAGGTAGAGGGAGAGGGAGAGGGAGAGGGAGAGGGAGAGGGAGAGGGAGAGGGAGAGGGAGAGGGAGAGGGAGAGGGAGAGGGAGAGGGAGAGGGAGAGGGAGAGGGAGAGGGAGAGGGAGAGGGAGAGGGAGAGGGAGAGGGAGAGGGAGAGGGAGAGGGAGAGGGAGAGGGAGAGGGAGAGGGAGAGGGAGAGGGAGAGGGAGAGGGAGAGGGAGAGGGAGAGGGAGAGGAGAGGGAGAGGGAGAGGGAGAGGGAGAGGGAGAGGGAGAGGGAGAGAGGGAGAGGGAGAGGGAGAGGGAGAGGGAGAGGGAGAGGGAGAGGGAGAGGAGAGGAGAGGGAGAGGGAGAGGGAGAGGGAGAGGGAGAGGGGAGAGGGAGAGGGAGAGGGAGAGGGAGAGGGAGAGGGAGAGGGAGAGGGAGAGGGAGAGGGAGAGGGAGAGGGAGAGGGAGAGGGAGAGGGAGAGGGAGAGGGAGAGGGAGAGGGAGAGGGAGAGGGAGAGGGAGAGGGAGAGGGAGAGGGAGAGGGAGAGGGAGAGGGAGAGGGAGAGGGAGAGGGAGAGGGAGAGGGAGAGGGAGAGGGAGAGGGAGAGGGAGAGGGAGAGGGAGAGGGAGAGGGAGAGGGAGAGGGAGAGGGAGAGGGAGAGGGAGAGGGAGAGGGAGAGGGAGAGGGAGAGGGAGAGGGAGAGGGAGAGGGAGAGGGAGAGGGAGAGGGAGAGGGAGAGGGAGAGGAGAGGGAGAGGGAGAGGGAGAGGGAGAGGGAGAGGGAGAGGGAGAGGGAGAGGGAGAGGGAGAGGGAGAGGGAGAGGGAGAGGGAGAGGGAGAGGGAGAGGGAGAGGGAGAGGGAGAGGGAGAGGGAGAGGAGAGGGAGAGGGAGAGGGGAGAGGGAGAGGGAGAGGGAGAGGGAGAGGGAGAGGGAGAGGGAGAGGGAGAGGGAGAGGGAGAGGGAGAGGGAGAGGGAGAGGGAGAGGGAGAGGGAGAGGGAGAGGAGAGGGAGAGGGGAGAGGGAGAGGGAGAGGGAGAGGGAGAGGGAGAGGGAGAGGGAGAGGGAGAGGGAGAGGGAGAGGGAGAGGGAGAGGGAGAGGGAGAGGGAGAGGGAGAGGGAGAGGGAGAGGGAGAGGAGAGGGAGAGGGAGAGGGAGAGGGAGAGGGAGAGGGAGAGGGAGAGGGAGAGGAGAGGGAGAGGGAGAGGGAGGAGAGGGAGAGGGAGAGGGAGAGGGAGAGGGAGAGGGAGAGGGAGAGGGAGAGGGAGAGGGAGAGGGAGAGGGAGAGGGAGAGGGAACTTATACAGAAAAACATAAAAAAGAAAAAAATGCCACGAAATGTTGCTGGCGGTTGCTAGCAGATAGCTGATGCTGAACCCTGGCAGTACCTAGTGGAGCTCGGGTTTAATACAACATAAACACACGCTGTTTTGGTCATCGGACTCGTCTCGATGAGCACTTAGGAGAGTAGTACCCAAGATAGAGCTGATGCTGAACCCTGGCTGTACCTAAAGGAACTCAGGTTTGTTGCAACATAGGCACACGCTGTTTTGGTCATCCGACTCGTCTTGATGAGCACTTAGGAGAGTAGTACCCAAGATAGAGCTGATGCTGAACCCTGGTTGTACCTAGCGGAACTCAGGTTTGGTGCAACATAGGCACACGCTGTTTTGGACACCCGATTCGTCATGATGAGCATTACCCAAGATAGCTGATGCTGAACCCTGGTAGTACCTATTGGAACTCAGGTTTGGTGCAACATAGACAAACGCTGTTATGGTCATCTCTCGTCGCGTCAAACTGCTGTCAAGAAAATTTCATATCTTGCAGCAAATGGGCCGCTGCCGATCACCACTTCTCGAGTTGACTACGGATTTGTCGTGTAATAATTTTCTTGTACTTTGAACATTAATATATCCTGCTTATTCATCGAAAAATGAAATATGTACCTATACTTATGCGCCACGGCAACAATTATTCAAACTTCGATACGCGTGTGGAAATTTTGCAATTTGTTTGTTCACATGCGTTATGTCCAGGATACTTGTGTTAGTCTAAGAATAAAATAATTATCATTCAACGTTGTAGTTTTATTTTGTAAATTTTTCCTTATCCAGACTTTCTCGTCGCTCAGCGACAATATTTTTTCGATTTCCTTAGATTCATTTCCAATGTGCTCGATAGTCGTGTGAGGCACGAAATCTGTGAATTTTTTCTTCGAGGCAATTACTCCGTTCTCATATTTTGCGTTGCCCATAATTTCCCGAAATCATTCATTCTCGGTAGCAATTACTCCGTTCCCATATTTTCCCAATGGTTTTCTTCCGCAATCGCCTATTTTTAATTTTCGTTCTTTTAAATATCTAGGATAATATTTTCTTGTTACTGTATGTTAATAGTGTAGTAATTATATTTGTTACTTGTAGGTATTTCACATACAACAAATATCAAAACATTTATTTACATACAATATATATACAGTGGTACTACTAAACGAAATTAATAACTAGCTTAAATCTAAAATAGGCCCTTGAGGCATTGTACCAAGGATGCTGGCGGCATTTCCTCGCTGTATCGCAATGCTGATACGTTGTGCGAGGTAGCCGCCAGCTCTTCGGTCACCAGTTACGTCAACCAGACGCTTCGCGATTTCTGCGAACAACTTATGCGCGCTGGGACCCCATGGACCTAGAGTTTCAACACCAAATGGTACAAAATGGTACTCTCTACCGAGGCTCTTATATTTGTTACGTTTTAGAATTTCGGCGCTTTCCGCCGCTCCGCCCGCTTTTACAGTAGTCCGTTGGAGGTGGGACGGTGCCAGTGTGTCTACGCAGGTAGCATCCCACACCAACATCCGTCCCAAGCTCCAAGGAACTAAGGACACTCCATCGGGCCTCTTGCCATCATCTCTGATAATGCCAGTCGGCTCAAGAAGAGCAGGCACATTGATGGTGGCAAGAGACCGACGGACTATGTCATTAAGCGACGCATGTCTCGAAAAACGGCCTGCACTTTTTTGACAAGATAATCCGTGGTGTCCCAGTCGGTCCACGTCCGTGCCACAAGAGCATATGTGTGGCGTACACACCGAAACCCCGAGTCGCAAACCAGTCGCCAGTCTAAGGGAGGCCGGATCCAAGAAAGTACCAGTATTGGGCGAAGGATGGGCATGTAGCCAGTAACCGGCTTCCCGGGCTCCGACCGCCAAAAGCCTCGCGCGGTCTGGACCTGTACAGTTGTTTAGGAGAGTATTGTAAGTTAAATCACAGTAAACATTATCCCAACTCCTTTGTGAATTTGGGTTGTCTGGAAATTGTTTGCCTGGGCAAGCAATTTTAAAAGCATTTTTGGCATCCTCAAAGCCCGCAATCTCACAGTTTGTGGGCAAAGCCCTTAAGATATTTCCTATGAGACCAGACGTGCTATGAGTGGACGCCAAAAAGGCTGGGGAAGCCACACTGGAAATTTTGCGAATTCCTAAACCTCCAAACCGAATGGGGAGGGACGCTTGAGACCAGGAAGGCTCACTTAGCTGAATGTTTAGAATCGTCTCTAAACTAATTTTGATCAAATCATCTATGGGCGACAATAAATTTTGATGTTTCCAGAAAGGACAACAGCGGAGCACATACGTAAATTTAGGGACAAAAAGGCAGAATTTAAGAATCACAAGAGCATAATGAGGGCTAATTTCGAGTAAGCGATCCGTGTGACTTTTGAATTTAGTTATGGAGTTAGAAATATAATCGGGAAAAGATTCTTCGAATATAGGAGAACCCAGGAGGCAAAGAGAATACTTGTCTACTGATTTGATATTGGGAGTCAGATCGTCAAATTTGGGTTGTAAGTTGGTCAAAGTACAAGAAGATTTTTGAATAAAGAGTTCGCATTTACTGAAATTCAGTTCTAAACCAAAACCATAATATCAAAAACACTAAAATTAAAACATAATCTAAAAAACTACAAGTAAAAAACCAAACGCTGTCAGCCAATAACTCTAACCATACCTATCTCTGGGAGCAGATTCGTTTTTAGGGTCATCAAAAAAAAAATAACCCTAACCTACCTATCTCTGGGAGCAGTTTCGTTTTTAGGGTCATCAAAAAAAAATAACCCTAACCTACCTATCTCTGGGAGCAGTTTCGTTTATACGGTCATCAAAAAAAATAACCCTAACCTACCTATTTGAAAAAAACCTGGTTATTTTTACCACTAGCATTAAAAAAAAGAGAAAATATGGAGATAGAGAATATTTAGTTAATGAAAAAAAAACCTACTGGTTATTTTAACTACTACTGGGATTAAAAAGAAAAGGGAATAAATTGAGAAAAGGAAAATTTAGTTTATGAAAAAATGTACACGAAAAATTAAATAAAGCGAAGAAATTCCACTGGGAAAAAATGAGAACGGAGTAATTGCCTCGAAGAAAAAATGATTTGCGGAAACGATGGGCCATTTTAGCGAGGCGATCCAAATTAAAAGGTTCAAAGTCTAACTAGCATTATTGTCTAACTAACATTATTGTTAGTTAGACTTTGAGCCCGGGAAAGCGCAACGTACGAGCAACCTACAGCTAGTTCTAGCCCTAGGCAATGTTAACCCCTGCGATTTATGGATGGTGTCGTGTATAGCTAGTTTTTAATCATACATGTTTAGTTTTAATCGTTCTTCTATGTTAATCTATTTTTGTGTGTTTATTGTCATTATTTTTACCATGTAACTTGTGTCTTATTTTACCATGTAACTTGTGTCTTATTTTTTATTATTTTATTATGTCACGTGTCTAGATATAAGTCTTTATTGTTCCCCAATTAAATATTACCTTTTTTCCCTAATTTTGTAAACATTTGTAATACGCTACTGTGATTGGTTCAATAAATAAAATACTTACTCTGCACGTAACACCCACGCCTTGAGTAGGCGTGGCCTAGAGTACCCACGGTGGGGATCGCGCCGAGCGCGCCTATATATACGCGCCCACCCTGGATGCTTGTCACTCACTCATCAATAGCCACAGAGGCACCAGCCTCCCAACACTCTCCAAAGTTTTCTTATAAATCAACAAATGTGTTTTCATTAAACACCCTACACAGCCCCGGTAATGGTGCGGTAATCTGGAGGTAATCTGCAGCAGCCAGCCAGCGCGTTCCAGCCATCGTGTACGAGTTCCTGACTTCGGAATCTGCGAGCCCCACAGTAACTACGCTCGACATTATGGTCCTTCGTTTGCCGAATGAAGAAAGAAACAAGTACGCGCTGAATTTTAAGTAGAACTATACTTAATTCAGGAGAACAAAGAAAAACGAACGCGCTGAGCCCCCGAAGTTCGCTTCGGCTCAGACCTTACCATACCAACCTTTTCCGTAACCCACCATTACCGGCTTGCCGGTGGACCGTGCAGTGTCGTAGGTTCGCCTCCACTCACGTGTCCTGGCAACTTTAGTTGCATGTGTCACATGGTGATACCATCACACTGTTTTCGAACGCTCTAGGCCTTGCACTTTAGCCATTGCGGGAGATTCAGTGCACCGAGGGATCCACGCTTAGGGGCACTGACGCTGCGCTCGGTAGCGTCAGAGCATAGGCGTTAGGCAGGTAAATTTGTAAATAGTTAGGGACCCCCCGCGTGTGTCAAGTGTTGTGTTGTGTGCGTAAAAATCAAGAAAGAAGAAGATGTCGCAAGACGGAAGATCACTACGCTCACGCAAACGGGACCTGCCTGTCCCCACGCCTACGCCCTCGTCCGGCAATACTACGTCCGGCGCGACCAATACGTGGAGCAAAGGCACCAGTGGCGACCAGAAAACTAGTGATGAGAAAGAAAATGAGTCGGTACACTCAGACGAGCGTCATAACGATACAGTGGTAGTTCGCAGTCGGTCGAATACTTTAGTGCCACCCGTTGTTGCGCCGCCGCCGCGAGCGCCGTCTGTTCGCGAGTCAGTTAGGTCTGTTCGCGAATCGGTAAGTAGGGACCGCGATAGTGAATTAACCGTGCTGTTAGCAGAGCTCGAGGTTCGTAAAGCCGCTCTAGTCGTAGCCAAAGCAGAGTCCGATACTGCCAAGTTAATGCTGCAGATTGCCCAAGTTAAGGCGCAGTCTGACGGCGGCAGTGTCAAGTCCGAGGCCGAGGTACGAACTAGAAGTTGGGTAGAACGACAAGCGACGCTACAGCGCGAGATCGCGCGTAAAAACGTAAAAATCCCGCCGCCGAAAGAGACCGCGCCGCGCGCCGCGCCCGACCGGGCCAGCAAACCGCAACCGCGACTTTTAGAGGTACCACACGGTACCTACCCGCCAATGTATCACAAGCCGCCTGAGTTACCCCCGTTCGGCGGAGATATCACCGAATGGATATCGTTTAGAGCGGAGTTCGAGGACACGTCGCCCATGTTTAGTGCCGTCAATAATGTCAGTAGAATCAGACGCGCGCTTAAAGGCGAGGCCCGGACGGCCGTAAAATCGATCATGTACACTGTTCAGGATCCATACGAAATTATGGAAGCGCTAGAACGGCAATTTGGCGACCCCGAGGAAATTGTACTTACGGAGCTGCATAATATCAAACGCATGCCGCGTTTGTCGGAAGACAATGCTAATATCTCGTCGTTTGCCGCGCATATCGCGAACGCCGTCGCCACCGTAAAATCATTGCGTCAAGAAAAATATTTGCACGCGCCTGAACTAGTGAACAAAATAGTGGACAAATTAAATTTGATAGTGCGTTACGAATGGGCCAAATATAGGCAGACTAATTCGGAAACTCCCGGCTTAGCCGCTTTATCTGAGTTTCTCAACGACATTAGTACTGCAGCCAAACGCGTAAACCGCAGACCGGCTACTAGATCGCGAGCTGTAGTGAACACGGTATCTTTTGAACACGAACCTAGGCGGTCGAGCAACGCTCCCTCTAGATCTCGCGTCCCCGCGTTCTCCCGCGACTGTAGCACGGGCTCGGAGTCAGATTTCCACGAAGATTACCCACGCGAAACGGAGAGTAGATCGCGTAGTAAGCATACTGTCGCACAAGTAAAACCACGCGAAAATAGCAATAAAAAAAAACCCGCGTCAACCGGAGCTAGACCCAAACAGCAGATATCGTCCGTCCCTGTCTCGCGCAGTACATGCGCCATTTGTAAGAGCGGGAACGAGCACAAAGTCAGTGCGTGCTCAAAGTTTTTAGCCGCGACGATATCTGAGCGATGGGATCTGGTGAAGGGTGCTAGATTGTGCTACAGATGTTTGGACGTGAATCACCGTAGGCCGTTTAAGTGTAAATACGTCGCGTGCGGTGTAAATCAGTGCGAAGCCGGACACAGTAAGCTGTTACACGGACTGAACGCGGCCGCGCCCGCGAACGGTAACAGTACGCCGGCCGTATCTGTAAACAATATTAGACTCCCGCAAACGTATCTTAAAGTCATGCCCGTGGAGGTGTCGGGACCTTTAGGTACCGTACAAACCCTCGCGCTACTCGATGAAGGCGCGGCAATGACTTTAATGCTGCACGAGACAGCTGACAAAATCGCGCCTCGTGTACGCGGAGAGACGCTAGAAATTGAAGGAATAGGCGGCAGAGTCACAGACCCTGATTCGTATTCACTACAGGTCGCGATTAGGGGTTTTTGTAGCCGACATTTGGAGTTAATGGAGGTGCTCACGATAGGCGATATAGGTATAGGTTCGCAAGGCGTACCACGTGACTTAGTCGACAAGTGCGAACATTTGTCGAAAATCGCGGACGAGTTAAGTTACCCGACGTCAGTACCTACTATCGTGATAGGCCAAGATAACTGGCACCTCATCATTTCTCGGCAAGTCATAGACGGCCCGCCTAACCTTCCCGTCGCGAGTCTAACTAGATTAGGATGGGTCCTACACGGCCCAGACCGAACGCGTCGCGCCGCGGTAAATTTTGTAGGGCACGCACGGCCCAAAACCGCGGACGACGAAGCTCTAGAGCTTATGAAACAGCATTTCGACATAGAATCGTTAGGCGTTTCGCAAAAGTTGCCTCGGGCCGATCCCGACCAACGCGCGCTAGACTTATTAATAGCCACGTGTGATAAGATACCGGGGGAGAATCGGTATCGAGCGGGCTTATTATGGCGAACTGACGACGAAAAACTCCCCGATAACCGAGCGCAAGCGTTAAAGCGGCTATTCAGTCTAGAACGTAAACTAGACCGCGACGTAAAGTTGAAAGCCGAATATACGACACACATGAACAACTTGCTCGATAAAGGTTGCGCGGAGAAAATGAACTCGCCCCCGCCCCCCGACTCACCCCGGACGTGGTACCTAGCTCATTTCCCCACATTTCACCCACAGCGCGGTAAAATGCGGTTAGTTTGGGACGCGGCTGCTACAGCATACGGACGTTCGCTAAACAGCGCGCTGTTAGCCGGCCCCGATCTGTTAGAGTCACTTTTTGGCGTATTAGTGCGGTTCCGCGAAGGTAAAATCGCGGTAATAGCCGACGTCAAAGAGATGTTTTTGCAGATCGAAATAGTAGAGCGAGATCGGGACGCGTTACGTTTCGTTTGGAGGGGGGAAGACCGTACATCTCCTCCACAAGAGTACAGAATGAAGCGGCTTATATTTGGATCGGCAGCGTCGCCGACAACCGCGTTATATGTCAAAAACGAAAACGCAAAAACGCATAGTACTGAGTTTCCGATCGCAGCTGAAAAAACAATTAAAAATACGTACATGGACGACATGTTGATCGCCCTCGACACGTCAGAGGAGCACGCCAGACGCGTAGTAAACGATATTTACGAGCTAAACATGCGCGCGTCCTTCGAACTCCGCGGGTTCGCTTCGAACCACCCTGCGGTAATTTCTGACGTAGTTAATAGCAAAGAGGAAACGTCTTTGTTAGGCGCGAGCGAGAGCGAACGTACATTAGGTTTGAAATGGAATCACAAGCGTGACACCTTAGGTTTCAACGTGAACTTTCGTAATACGCCCGAAGACGTACTTAACGGTCAGAAATTGCCAACGAAGCGACAGGTAACGAGTAGCGCGATGTCAATATTCGATCCGATCGGTTACGTAAGCCCCATATCCGTCTTAGGCAAGGCATTAATGCAGGAAATATGGAGGACAGGAATCGGTTGGGACTCGCCTATACCCGTCTCACTCGCACCCGCCTGGCGATCGTTCATCGATAACGTACAACAATTACGAGACTTAGAGATTCCGCGACACGTGACCGCATTTAATAGGGAGGCATATATGCATGTTTTTTGCGACGCGAGCGAAAAAATATATGCCGCGGCCGTGTATTTAGTTAGCGTCAACCCCGAGGGGACTAGAACTTCCGCGTTAGTAGCCGCTAAGGCCCGCGTTTCGCCTCTCCGGGTAGTTAGCATTCCGAGGATGGAATTGCAGAGCTGCGTACTAGCTACTAGATTAGCGGAAACCATAGTCAAGGAGTCAGATTACGTAATAAAGGACAAGTATTTTTGGTCTGACTCCAAAACGGCGCTCACGTGGATACGTTCGGACCCACGTAGGTATAAAACATTCGTAGCACATAGGTTAGCAGAAATCGAGAACACTACCACCCCCGCCAACTGGCGCTGGGTGCCTAGTGCAGCTAACGTGGCTGACGACGCGACTCGCGGTATACCTGCGCAATTCGGAGTGAACCATCGGTGGTTCATAGGGCCCGATTTTATACGTAAACCGGAAGAGCATTGGCCGACCGAAAAAGCGCCAACGCCCGTCGCCGATACGGGCGAAGAGCGCGTCAACAAACTCGTATGCTCAGTAGGTGTCGCGAAAAATAAGTTTGAGTACCTGCCGGAGGTAAGTAGGTTCTCAAAGTTCGTACGACTAGTTCGCGCCACCGCTAGGGTTCTGGTTGCCGCCGAGGTATTTAAAGCCTCACTGCTGTCTAAGAAAACAGATACAGAAATGAATAAGGGGCATTTAAATTTAGCAAAGATATTGCTAATTCGCCGGAGTCAACATGCTGCCTTTCCAGAGGAGATTAAGCTATTGGAAACTGGGCGGCCTCTACCGAAGAAGTCTCCGCTGCATAAGATAGCAATACAACTTGATAAGAACGGAGTCATAGTGCTAAACGCTAGAATTGACAAAGACGTGCACATACCCGTCCTACACGCAAAAGAAGACTTCGTCAAGCTGCTAATACATCATTTTCATGCGCTCTTCGACCACGGCAACCACGCAACCGTCATCAACGAGTTGAAGCAGAGATATTTTATTATCGGGCTGCGCGGTAATATTCGCTATATAGCGAACAAGTGCCAATGGTGTCGGACCTATAAAGGAACCACACTCAAGGTTCCTGTAGGCGACCTCCCGCCAGAGAGGCTCCAGGCGAATCAACCGCCATTTACCGCTGCAGCCGTAGACCTGTTTGGCCCTATGCAAATCACAATAGGCCGCCGCCGCCGCGAAAAGAGATGGGGTGTACTATACACATGCCTCACGACACGCGCTGTGCACTTAGAGCTTGCCGCCTCACTTTCGGCATCCTCTATGATACTTTCCTTGCGCAGAATGATAGCGCGACGCGGCACGCCTACAGTTCTTTACTCTGACAACGCCACCAACTTTTACGGCGCAGAGCGAGAACTGGCAGAGGCCAAGAAGACGCTGCCCGACACTTTAAAGCCATTTTTGATCGAGCGAGCCATAACCTGGAAAAAGATACCGCCCGGCAACCCTTCCGCCGGCGGTGCATGGGAACGGCTCGTAGGCAGCGTGAAAAGGTCACTAAAGGTAACACTCAAAGAGAGAGCACCTCACGAAGAAGTTCTGCATACATTACTGCTGGAAGCCGAGCACATAGTCAACTCTCGACCGTTGACACCAGTGAATCCAGACCTAGACAGCGAAGCTCTGACGCCGAACCATTTTCTCATCGGGCGATCGAGCTCAATGTCACCACTGGGCGTCTTCACAGACGCGACTATGTCACTCTCGTCATGGAAGACAGCGCAGACCTTAGCCGACCATTTTTGGAGGCGCTGGCAGCGAGAATACCGACCCAGCCTCCTCCCTCGGCCCGGTGCTCATCAGAACGTGAAGAAACTACATGTAGGCGACGTAGTCATCGTAGCGGACAGCTCCATGCCACGAGGAACATGGCCTAGAGGCGTAATCGCACAACTCTTTCCCGGCCCTGATGGCCACGTAAGAGTAGCCATTGTTCGCACCCGCGCAGGTGACGTCCGCCGCCCAGTTTCCCGGCTTATACCTATATACTCCTCGCAATCAGACGGTGTTGACACACGTGGGGGAGATTGTCGTGTATAGCTAGTTTTTAATCATACATGTTTAGTTTTAATCGTTCTTCTATGTTAATCTATTTTTGTGTGTTTATTGTCATTATTTTTACCATGTAACTTGTGTCTTATTTTACCATGTAACTTGTGTCTTATTTTTTATTATTTTATTATGTCACGTGTCTAGATATAAGTCTTTATTGTTCCCCAATTAAATATTACCTTTTTTCCCTAATTTTGTAAACATTTGTAATACGCTACTGTGATTGGTTCAATAAATAAAATACTTACTCTGCACGTAACACCCACGCCTTGAGTAGGCGTGGCCTAGAGTACCCACGGTGGGGATCGCGCCGAGCGCGCCTATATATACGCGCCCACCCTGGATGCTTGTCACTCACTCATCAATAGCCACAGAGGCACCAGCCTCCCAACACTCTCCAAAGTTTTCTTATAAATCAACAAATGTGTTTTCATTAAACACCCTACACAGCCCCGGTAATGGTGCGGTAATCTGCAGCAGCCAGCCAGCGCGTTCCAGCCATCGTGTACGAGTTCCTGACTTCGGAATCTGCGAGCCCCACAGTAACTACGCTCGACAGATGGTGACCGCCCATGCTATAAACGTAAGTGGAAATTGACTCCTGGAACAGCCATGCCCTTGAACTAAAACCGCTAAAAAATGTTCAAACAAAAACTCAAACGAATACGCTTACCTCGCACTTCGCGCTCGCTTGATCAATCAGCAATACGATGTTTAAGTGCAAAAAAAAATAAAAAAAATTGCATTTATTGGGGATCGAACCGGGTACCTATTCCCATATGCTTGCTTGTAAGCGTCTTTCCAACTGCGCTATGATAGCATTTAGATGAGCTGACGAAATTTGGTTACTTATTCTCGAGTAAGAATTTAAATATCTAATCTAAAGAGAATAAAGTGTATAGGGGACGTGCATGAACTATAGGCAGCACAGGAGCCGTCAGATCTTTGGCGCGAAGCGTAGATGTGTAGTTTAGGATTCCGATGTAGCCCACGAGATGGCAGAACCTACTATGTACAAGGAAACGTACTTACGAGAACGGTAGATGGTAGCACTTGCTTTGGCAATGTACATGTGCACATATGTTTCCGATTCAGGCCACAAGATGGCAGGCCCTCCAACGCGCACGGTCCCTATAGTGGGCGTGCGTGAACTATAGGGGGTAGCATAGGAGCCGTCAGATTTTTGGCGTGAGGCGTAAATGTGACGTTTATGCTTCCGATGTAGCCCACAAGATGACAGAACCTACTATGCATAAGGAAACGTACCTACAAGAACGGTAGATGGTAGAACTTGTTTTGGCAATGTACATGTTTCCGATTCAGGCCACAAGATGGCAGACCCTCCAACGCGCACGGTCCCTATATGTAGTAGAGGGTTATTGTCATACTAAATTTTGTAGTCACAGTAAATTTACTGCCATCTTTCGATACAGGATTAACATGAAAATGAAAAAAAAAATATCAATAAATGTATATATGTATGGATAAATGATTTTTTTTATTTTTAGAACGCCATATGATTTTGACCCATGTTCTTTTACTGATATGAGAAAAAATTGTTAAATATAAAATGGTGTCGCCATCTAGACGAGCATAGGCCAAAGGTATGGCGCCGTATATTCAAGAATCAAATTTTCTTTAAAGCGCAAAAAGCCATCATCTGTTGCAAAAAATAAACGAATGCGCTTAGCCCGCGCTTGATAAATAAAAAATACGATTTTTTTTCATTTTTTCAAAATAAAAAAATAAAATAAATAACAACAATTGATACGAAATTTAAGTATAAAAAAATACAAAAAGTTATGTAGCAGCATACAATTACAGGGGATGGAACCAGGGACCTCCCTATGCAAACAAAAAAGCGAACGTTTGCAAAATGCGCCATGATAGTTCTTACTAAAGCTGACGAAATTTAGCTACTCATTCTCAAGTAAAAACTAAATATCTAAATACCGCCGAAACCAGTGATACAAATTTTCTGAATTTTTGGCCTATTAATCTATAAACATATATCAAAAAGAAAAAACTCTTATGATATCGATACGACTATTTGTTTAGGCGACAGGTATCACGACTCCGCCATTTTTAAAAATTTCCAAAAACCGGATTGACAAAAAAATTTTATTTAGTCATAAAATTCGGTCACAAAATTTCACGAGAATCGGTTAAGAATTGCGACCTGTAGAGGAGAACATCCGGACATACGAAAGCAAAATGCCCGAGTCAAAACGTAGACCTTTGCTTCGCTTCGGTCAATTAAACAAACAAGATAACTTACCAGCCATGTAGCTCGTTGTCTGATTACGGCTATAGCTTAGTTAGTTTTGCTGGACATTTTCCGCAAATCGACATCTACGGTGCCTATTTTGCGTGAAACGAGGTAGCCCTACTCTAACCAACCCAGCTTCTTGGTCTTCAGGTTGCCAACTGCCTCCTTCAGTGTGGCTATAGCTTGGAAAGTACTTGGACTTTAAATAATCGTCAGAAATTTCGCTTTAAAGTGCCGTGAAGCCTTGTCAGAAGCCGGTGTTGTTCGAAGCGTGAAGCCCGTGATCATCATCAACATTAGCCCTTGTGCATCTTTACAGATGATTGACATTGTTTATAAGATAAACATTCAGGAATTGCTTAAATTGTTGATTTAAAATCTGCACAGAAAGTTTAGTTCGCGCCTACAAACTTCAATCAATCTTTGGGTGTTATGGCTCCATCGATATTGTCGATGATTCCGCCAACGTCAAGGTTTAGGAAGGCACGTGCTTTATGAAGACAATTGGCCGGTGAATATCCACGACGCAGTTCATTCAGATGAGAATCGAATGTAGATCTACCTACAACCAGGACAAAACAAACATACATTATTAAAACTAACTACTACAAATACAAGTTATTGTTTTTTATGTGTTTAGCTAAGACGTTCACAAAAGGGGAGGTAACTAATGTAAGGAGGAAATTAATGTTAACCGGACGAGGAATTTTAGGGGGGAGGATGTCATATAAGGGGGTAACGAGACGATTACAATCCCAAAATACGTGTTCGAGAGTACCCTCCACCAGACCACATTCACATAGAGAGTGGTCTCGAACACGCATCTTTTTTAAGCGAACGGGGGTGCAAACGTGGCCCAGTCGAAGGCGAATGATCGTTGATGTAATGTTCTTCGGCATTGACTTTCGTGTACCAGAGAACCACGGTTTATGGAGAATATTTGGTTGGATACTGCGAAAATGTTTAGCAATCTGTAGTTGAGTAGTTTGCCATCGGGTGTTCCAGGCATCTCGCAAGTGGATCAGAGCTTGGGCCTTAATGTCGCGAGGGAAGCATCGGTCATACATGTGGTTGCCAATTGTTATTGCCTCTTTAGCGCATTGGTCGGCTATCTCATTACCTGTTATTCCGCTATGACTTGGAATCCACGCCAACATTACCTGAATATTCTCCAAATGACATTTGTAAAGCAGGTCTTTGATTTTTAAAGTAATGCTGAAGTTTTCTTTAGCATGAAAAGGCCTTTTAACTATATCTTGCAAGCAACTCAACGAATCAGTTAAAATAATGGATTTATTAAGGTGGTGAGAGTAAATGTAAGACACGGCCTCCAACAATGCGACTGCTTCTCCGGAAAATACCGAATTACCAGGAGGAAGTTTAAAGCTCAAAATAATTTTATATTTGGGAATCCACACTGCAGACCCTACTGGACCGTTGTTATTTAATTTGGACGCATCAGTAAAAATAGCCAAATGATCTGGATATTGATTGAACATTACTGTGTTAAAGATACTATCTGCTCCTATTTGATCTTTGTATATGCCTAAACTAAAAATGACATTTGGCTGATATATAAGACTATCATAACTTGTTTCGAAAAGAGGGTTTTTGTAATTTTGAAAAATTCGAGCCGGTAACTCTAAATACTTTTTATAACTGTTAACCAATAAAGGAGAACTTTTATGAGCCCAGTAACGAGAGGTATCTACAAGTTGTTGTAAGGATTCCAAAATTGGGAGAAGTGGGTGGGACGCTGTTTGGAGCGTCTTGAATAAAAACCTGTCCGCTAAGAACTGTCTTCGCAAAGAGTAAGGAGGGTCCAAGCATTCGACCTGAAGGGCAATTGTCGGAGAAGACCTCATAGCACCCACAATTATTCTAAGACATCTTGCTTGTATACGGTCCAATCTACTTAATGCTTTCTTGTTGCAGGGTTCAAGGATAATGCTGCCGTAATCGAAATGACTCCTAATAATTGCATTATATAAAAGTTTCTGGCAATATGGGTGTGAACCCCACCTTACGCCGGACAAACAACGAATGATATTAATATTTTTTTCCACTTTATGACACAAGTAACGAAGATGGCTTACGCCCAGAAGCTTGGTATCAAGAATAATGCCTAAAAATTTTACCTCGTCTGCTATCCTGACATTTTCTTCCTCGATCAAGATATTCACTTCCGGCACATAACGTTTCCTAGTAAATATAACCGCACTGCTTTTTTCCGCTGACAATGAAAGGCCGTGATCAGATAACCACGTGCTTAGGTAGAAAAGAGCAGAATTTATGGATTGCTCAGTGTCTGAAAATACTTTAGAAGAAGCATAGAGGACAATGTCATCCGCATACTGCAAAATTTTGCAAAAACAATTAACGGAGGTATCTAGATCTGAAGTGTAAAGACTATAGAGAAGAGGGCTCAGTACTGAGCCCTGGGGGAGACCCTTCCACACAAGATTTGCCGCCGACACCTTCCCATTTGCTCGTACAAGAATAGACCGGCCCATATACATATTACATATGATGTTGACGATCCTCACAGGGATACTCAGATTAAGCAGTTTCTGCCTGAGTATAGGAAGATCTACATTATCGTATGCAGCCGTGACATCCAAAAACACACCGATAACGTGCTTGCCCTGAGTCAGCGACAGACGAATGTCTGAGGTGAGAACGCTGAGGCTGTCCGTAGTACCCATTCCCTTTCTAAATCCAAACTGGGTTTTCGATATCATATTTTTATTTTCTGCAATCCACTCCAGTCTATTTTTAATCAGATGTTCCATTATTTTTGCTATCACTGATGACAAGGCGATGGGTCTATATGAATTTGGATTAGCTGGATCTTTTCCGGGTTTTAGAATTGGTATTACAATCTGGGTTTTCCAGCTATCTGGAATATTTCCCGTTAAAAAAATATTATTAAGTATTTCTAAAAATTTTCTTTTTATGGATTGCGAGCTTTGTACCAAAAAGGAGTATGGGATACCGTCACAACCCGGAGCGGAGTCCCTGAGGTGATCAATCACGCAGCAAAGCTCATCAAAAGAAAAAGCCTCATTCATTCTCTCAGATGGAGCTGAAACTGAGCAGTACCCACCAATGCCTTCCCGACTTGGGACATACGGTGGAGCCATCCTAGATATAAAATCTTCAAGCCACATACATTCATTAGTACTGACATTATTGTTGGTTTGAGAGTGTCGAAAAGCTTTAATCTTTTTCCATATCAATGTGGAAGGAGTTCTTGGGGACAGGGACTCACAAAAAGTACGCCAGCCTTGAAATTTCTTTTTGCTAAGG
Source organism: Cydia splendana (assembly GCF_910591565.1). Lineage (NCBI taxonomy): Eukaryota > Metazoa > Arthropoda > Insecta > Lepidoptera > Tortricidae > Cydia > Cydia splendana. The sequence goes on from NC_085963.1 coordinate 6,904,705, forward strand.
AATCTCCTAGTTTTGGCAGAAACGCGCTTGAAATTAAGATAATTATCTAGGGAAAGATCTTGAGCAAAAAGAGACTCTGCCTGTTTACGCTCCTTTACCGAAGCAGAGCATTCGGCATCCCACCATGCTGGAGAAGGTATTTTGTTACGAGCTGAATTTTTCAAAGGGATAGAGTTATCAGCCGCTGAAAGAATTGCCTCAATAAACGAGTCATACATTTCCAGAATACCTGTATCACTTGCACTGAGAGTATTTGTTAAGGAGTGATCTAATTCAGATCTAAACTTAGGCCAATCTGCTCGACATGTGCTATATTTAAGAAGTGGTGTCTGAGGGGGCGTTGGAGCCATAAAGGAATCTTGCAGGATAGTTAAGATAGGAAGGTGATCGCTCCCAAAAGAATTTGAACAAACTGACCACACTAATGATTGTACTAAGCTCGGTGATGCCATAGTTAGGTCAGGGACACTTGCATTTTGAATGGGCGAGACTCTACGCGTTGGGGTTCCGTCATTTAGAATGCATAAGTTAACGTTGTCCATAAGATCCAAAACGTACCGGGAATTCGCGTCGTAATCTCTTGAACCCCACAAGGGGTGGCGGCAATTAAAGTCTCCTTGTACGATAATAGGAGCTGGCAATGATAGCAGAATGGAATCAAGCTCTTTAATTATTTCTCGATTGGGGTGAGGAATATACACAGAAGTAAAAGATATGTTAAGGCAGCGAACTGCCACAATGTTAAAATCAGGTGAATGGGGAGGGAGAGGAAGTTGAGAAAAGGTTACATTTCTTTTAACAAAAATAGCACAGCCAGCACGCCCGTCGTTCCGGTCATCCCTGAGGCAGGAGTAGCCTGTTACCCTAAAGCGGGATTGAGGCTCTAACCATGTCTCCGAGATGGCAAGAATAACTGGGCTATATAAATTAATTAAATTAATAATTTCATGCTTCTTATTTTTAATACTTCTAGCATTCCATTGAATCAGGCTGTGTGAGGCCGTTTTGGATAGCTTTATTTATTGTAGCACAAATGTGAGCCTGGAAGGCTTCTAGAGCATTGTACGGTAATATATCTGCAAATCTGCTTAGGAGGTCATCAATAATCATTGAAATTCCATAGCCTAGGTTGTCATTTGGTGTCTCTGAGGACTGTTGTCCTAGTGCACATCCATTGGATTGAGAAGATCGAGGGGTGAAAGTGATATTCCTGTGTGCCTCTACATCATATGACTTACCTAGGACAGGCTTGGGTCGCCTTTGAACGAGGACAGTTTTTCTGTATGACTTTTGTTGGTTGGCGATGGTGTTGTCGTTCTGAGTTGCTGACAGTTGGACTGGAGTTTGAAAAGGGGAGGAGAGAATCCTTGGGCTTGATTGGCTTGCCTGGTTCATCTTAGAAATATCAGCAAATGATGTTCTGACTGGCCTGAATCGTCTCGCAGCTTCGATATATCCTATGTTTTCTTCTACCATTACTAACTTTATTGATTTTTGGCGAGAAAATTCTGGACAGCTTTGGTCGGTTGCTGCATGGGGGCCAGAACAGAAAAGGCAGGACACCTCAGCATCCGGTACAGAACAATCAGTTGCCTCGTGATTTTGCGCACAACGTGAGCACCTGGGATTTGAGCGGCATTGGTCTTTCATATGGCCAAATCGGACACATTTCCTGCATTGGATTATAGGTAGTTTATAAGTGTCGACTGGTATAGACATGCTGAAGCTATAGATTTTTTCAGGTAAAATCTGACCTAGGAATGTTAACACAACTGTTCCCGTGGGTTCCCAGACGCGTCGACCTTCCACTTCTTTTTTTTTTATTAAGCCTACGAGCCTTGACCACCGGGCCGGCCCCCGAAGGGCAATCAATGCTATTTATGAACTCTTCTAGAGTCCAGTCCAAGGGGATCTGCCTAACTATCCCCATCCGAGATACCTGGAACCGCGGAATTGCTGCAGAAAACTTATGCGTCGCCAAAATGCTGTGAGACAAAAATGCATTTGCCTCTGACGCCGTCGCGAAGTGAATCTCCATTTTAGTTTTCCCTAAAGCTTTAATTTCCTTAATGCCCGCAATCTTGCTATTATATATTATTTGGGCCATTTTTAAAGCTTTCATCCTGCTCGGGGTGTTAGATTGGTCAATGTCTTCACGAGACACATGGACTACGAATGGACCTAAATCAGTAGACGCATACTTAAAATCATTTGCGTTTTCGTATCCCGGACGAACGTATGTGTGCTGAATTGACGCGCTTGGAGGGCTAGATTTTTTCCCATGAAGGTCTACTACACTGTTATCCTCAGGAATAGGACGCTTTTGACTCCCTATATTGCCACCGTTTTTATCCGGTGGCTCGGTATCATCTCCCGTACCTCCCGTTTCCATGTTAACTACTACCATACACCACAAAAACTCACCTCAACTGTTTATTAACCCACCACCAACACAAATATTCAATCCTCAGTGACTATTAACAAGAAAAACCACTAAAACTCGAAATTTTAATCCCGGCACGTGCGTTAGCAAAAACCGCTGACTACGGAATCCGCCTACAAACTTATCTCGTTGTCGGTTGTTGAGAATTTCGACAAGTTGACAACTTACTTTGGCATTTATGACTGGGTTGCTATATAAATAAATAATTCCCTCAAAAAAAATTTGGAAGGATTGCGTTCATAATGGCTCCTCTACACGATGGGCCAACGTTGGCGAATCCAAGGGACGCATTTATGCGTTAGAGGGAGCAAGTGATATTGCTATCTCATTCTACCGCATAGCTGCGTCCCTTGGATTGGCCGACATTGGCGCATCGTGTAGAGGAGCCATAATACGGCAAAATGATTATCTATTATATAGTTGGTCAAGCACATCTTGTCAGTAGAAAAAGGCGGCAAATTTGAAAAATGTAGGCGCGAAGGGATATCGTCTCATAGAAAATTTTAATTTCGCGCCTTTTTCTACTAAAAAGATTTGCTTGACCATCTATAATAGTTATTTGTTATTTTATAGTTGGTGCAACGAATTTTATTTAGCAATGGATAAGACCCCCACGTCAGCGTTAAATTTAGCGAACTGTGCTTAAGTTAGCGGGTGGTTTGGTGCAACCCGCCTTACCCGCCCTAAATATCTAATTACTGCTCCACCATCTTGAAAAAATTATAATAACCGGATCGACAAAAAAATCTATTTAATCATAGAATCTGGTGGGTTATTCCCACTAGTTACCACCAAGTTCTTACCAGTGGTAACTACTGGGAATTTTTTTCCCACCTTTTACCACTGGTAACTACTGGGAAAAAAAATCCCAGTAGTTACCACTGGTAAAAGGTGGGATTTTTTTCCCAGTATTTACCACCAAAATATTGTTACAGTTCAATACTAATAAAAACAGTATAAATATGTACAGGTTGTTTTTTATAATCACCTGCAATAATTTACGAGGTGAATATGTAGGTCATACTAAACAAGTTTTATTGTGGAACCAATACCGAAATCGCGAAAAAAATTGACTCTCCCATATAAATATCAACATCAGACCAGTCAAATTGTATGACACAGCCAATGGGGTTGGCAACTGTCAAAGGTTTGCCTAGATGGCGCCATCATAGCTTGCCCCTTTTTCTATGAGATTTGGCTTAAAGAGCTGGCATCCAGCGTATTAAAAAAAACAAAAATTTGACACAATTCTAGGGATTGACGGGGCAAGCTATGATGGCGCCATCTGCTAAAAACTTCCACCGGCCAACCCCATTTCTTTTTAATACATTTTGCATTAATAAATTATTAAAAATATTTGTATGGAAGAGTCAACTTTTTTTTCGCGATTTCGGTATTGGTTCCATGGTAAAACTTGTACAGTATGGCCTACATATCCACCCCGTGAATTATTTCAGCCGGGCTAGCACATGATTGGCGCGACAGTATCTCGCGTCCCTCTTTTGTTAACATAGTAAAAGACGAGTAGTCTATCTCGCCGCGAGATACTGTCGCGCCAATCATGTGCTAGGCCTACAGGTGGTTATAAAAAACATCTTGTATTTATAGTATTCTTATTAGTATTCAACTCTAACAAAATTTTGGTGGTAACTACTGGGAATCAAAAAATTCCCACCTTTTACCAGTGATAACTACAGGGAGAAACAATCAGCCCATCCGAGGCGCGCCCTAAGCGGTTTTAATAACAACCATGCCCTTTAGTTATTTCGCCTGAGTACAAATTATGAATATGTAATTCAATTTACAGTTAATAAAATAAATTTAGTCCGGATGATAAGTTAATTTCTACTTAACTAGAATCTTCTATTTTAGTTTTTACACTTATACCGGTAAAACTGTTTTAATATTTTTGATCACTTTTAAAGCAGTTTACTGAATCACTAACTGACATAAATAATTATTTATTACAGCACGCTACATTTATACTATACTATTTATACTGTTTTTATTAGTATTGAATTCTAACAATATTTTGGTGGTAACTACTGGGAATAAAAATTCCCACCTTTTACCAGTGGTAACTACTGGGAATAAAAATTCCCAGTAGTTACCACCAAGCCGAGTTGGTGGTAACTAGTGGGATTTTTTTTTCCCAGTAGTTACCAGTGGTAAAAGGTGGGAAAAAAATCCCAGTAGTTTCCACTGGTAAGAACTTGGTGGTAACTAGTGGGAATAACCCAAACTTTTCATAATGTGTCAATGAAATTTCGGAGCTCGCTGTACGTCCGCACATCTGAAGGCCTACCGCGAATACTGAAGTTCGCAAATTGCGGACATCTTTCTCTGCCACTCTAAGTACAACTTAATTGTAGTAAAAGAGAAAGATGCTCGCAATTTGAGAGCTTCAAATGTGTTTACGCGTGCCTCCGTGAGGGACAAAACATAGGCAATGCGACACTGTGATTGGTCGAATTTATTTGATGCCCACCATACCATAGCCCATACTAATTTAAGGTGGGGAATAAAAAAAATGTGAGACTGTGATAAGGACAAACAATAATAGCGCTTTCGCTGCTGCTCCTACTGAAAGATACATATGACTATCCGGTTCGCTCATTTCCCCCACCCATCATGCCTTATCCAGTTAAAATACTAGATTAATGGTAGAAAGAAAGTAAAATCGTACTACGTACGCTGACAGCCACCTGTTGTGGAATTGCTGAACTCCAAAACATTAATCTTTATTAGTTCGGTTTTTTTAGCATTAGAAAGAACTTGAAAGAAGGTTAGCGATCTTGACATGTATTTTAATTGAAAAACACTTTAAAAATCAGTAACTATTACTTATGAAAGCAGAAGAATATAAATGATCGTATTAGATTCATAATTGTTACATATAGACAGTCAAGCAAATCTTGTCAGTAGAAAAAGGCGCGAAATTCAAATTTTCTATGAGCCGAAGTTCCATCGCGCCTACATTTTTCAAATTTGCCGCCTTTTTCTACTGACAAGATCTGCTTGACCAACTTTATTTGCCGTAACTTATTATTAAAATGTGTTTTTCAATTAAAGGACACATCAAGATTGTTTACCTTATTTCTAATGCTAAAAAAAACCTAATTTATAGCTGTCATCGTAGTTTTTCTACTCGCTCGACGCCACCTCGACGCTAAAATTACACTATGTGACTGCAACACTTTTACATTGAAATTAAGTTCAATTTATCGTGACGAATCCTAGCCCTGTACTGGCAATACTGTTTCGGTTGATAAATATGTTTTTTGTGTATGTATATAATATACCTGTGCGGCGCTGTCACGTGCATTTGTTTTGAATACAGGTAATTTTGTTTGTAAATAATGTCAGATATAGAGGATATAGAATTGCTAATTAGTGCTGTGCAGGAACGTCCTACACTATGGGATAAAAGACAGAAAAACTATCATAACCGGGTATTATCGCACCGCGAATGGGTAAATTTGGCCAAAATAATTGGGACAACAAGTAAGTACTTCTAAACACATTTTATTCATTATTATTTTTACATTTTCTGTACTTATATAGGATGTTGTTGGAAATACAATTTAAAGTTTTTTCTGGCTTGTGCCGCTGCTCGTGCTGTAGCATTAAATCTTCTTTGCGGATTTTGTCGTGATGTTTGCGGTAAGTTTGCATAGGCTTCCCGGAAAGATGTCCATTCAGTTTCAGTTGTAAATTCAAGGTCACGTATAATATTGTGCAGCAAACATATAGCTTTTACAATATGCACTGCATTTTCTACGTCTGTTTCGATGCATTTATGCAGAATTCTGAATTTAGAGGTTATTGAACCAAAAGAACATTCCACCACCATCCTTGCCCGAGATAAGCGATAGTTAAAAGTATCTTCAGGATCTCCTTTAGTTGTGGATTTTTCTGGAAATGGTCTCATAAGATATTCTTTTAGTGGAAACGCTGCATCTCCTAGGAGAACATATGGAGCTTCGATATTAGAGCTAGGCAATTGCTGTGCTTGAGGTATTTTTATTCTTCCTTCTTCTATTGCACTTCGAAAGGGGCAATCAGCAAAAACACCTGCATCGTTATCTTTTCCATAGGAACCCACGTTTATCCACACAAACTTATAATTAGCATCAGTGACTGCCAACAACCCAATCGAAAAAAATGATTTATAGTTATAGTACATGGAACCAGATTTTTTTGGTTTTTTTACGCGAACGTGTTTGCCGTCAACTCCTCCGATGCAGTGAGGAAACTGCCATCTGTCCCAAAAACATTGTGCTATGGTTTTAAATGTATCTTCTGAAGGTACGGGCATATGTTTCGTAACTAATTGCGTCCATATAGCTTTGCAAACTTCTGGTACTATTGATGAAATAGCAGATCTTGAAATTCTGAAGGAAAAGGCGAGTTGCCTGAATTGTATGCCTGTGGCTAAATACCTGTAACAATAAATAAAATAATTATGCAGAGCATAGTACATAGGGTCATTGCGCTAGTATCCGTACATGCTCTATATAGTTTTCGTCCACTTGGCAGATTAGCAAATAAAATATTTGATGTTTAATTTGCTACTTGTTGTTTAGTCATTAAGGATTTGATTAAGTCCAAATTAGTGCAGCAATAAAATTTCGTCAAGTGGACTAAAACTAACGCACCTACCCTATGCATACTCTGGCACATCCACTTAGTAGAGAAAGGCGACAAATAAAAAAAAATGGGCGCGACGGTTGACCTCCCATAGAAAATTTCAATTTCGCGCCTTTTTCTACTGCATGGCAAAGCAAAATTATTGTTTATAGATAAGGTGTCTAGTTGTTATTCACAACGACGAGACTTAACGATGACTCACGCTAGACCGGGCTGGGGCCGGGCCGGAGCTTCCGGAGCTTTGTTTTCTATGGAAAGCACTAAGTACTTGATCACCGATCAGCCGTCATAGAAAATGACATGTTGGACGCCTCGGCCCGGGTACGGCCCGGTCTAGCGTGAGTTATCTTTTAATCGAGTAAAATAAAGTTATAAATTTACCTCTGACGTTTCGTTCGAGGACGGCGTTGTCCCCGTGGTCTCGGAGAAGATTTAAAACTTAATTTTACGCGATTAAGGGTCGGTTGCACCAAACTGTTCGTATCGTTAAAGAGTTCGCTAAATTTTTATGTATGGAAAGTTTCATAGTAAAGCGCCGGGGGGCGCCGGCTGACGTTGATCAGTCTGCTAAATGTGGTTGGTGCAACTGGCCCTAAGTCCCGTCGTTGTGAATAATAATGAGTAAAAATCATGAAAGATTAAACAGGTGTCTAGTTGTTTAGTTAATAAGTAGATAAGATTTCTGTCTGGGTTTAATAATCACTCATTTGACCATTGACATATATAAGGACGGGCCTTACGGGTAATAAAAATGGGTCCAGTACAGCGGTGTGCCACCGCAACAACGCGATTGGCTGATGAGTTCGCATGACGCGCGCGATTGGTCGCGCTCGCGACTAGTTACTCACGTTATGGCTCCTCTTCACGTTGGGCCAACGCCAACGCGGGACGCATTTATGCGTTAGAGGGAGCAAGTGATATTGCTATATCATTCTACCGCATGGCTGCGTCCCTCGTTGGCGTTGGCGTTGGCCCAACGTGAAGAGGAGCTAGCCATTAGACTTCACGATTGGCTCGAATTCGTGAGCGACACCGCTGACTGAACTAGGGGAGACAGAGGTGAGTTGTGTTGTGACAGATGAGAGTTGTGAATTTGTCGATTTTTTGGAATCTAATTTAACTGTTAGCGAGCCCGCAACAGTGTGCGTTTGTTAGCTCGTAACTTGAACTAACAAACGCGCGCTATTGCGACCTAGTTTCTAGTTAATAGATTCCAAAAAACCGACGATGTCACAACTCTCCTCTGTCACAACTAACCTCGGTCTCCCCTATATTATATAGCACCATTCTTAGTGCCCGTAAGGCCCGTCCTTAGATATAAGTCAATGCATTTCACATATAATAGTATCATTTATTTCATATACGGGTGGTCCAAACCTTGACGTCCAAAAATTTTTTTTAGATTCCTCACGTCGTGGGCTATCAGAATATACCCCATGTATGTTAGCCGATTTTTCGTAGTTTTCGAGTCATGATTTTTTAAACTTTTAACTTTTGTTATGAAATTCCGGGGTTACATAACAAAAGTTAAAAGTTCAAAAAAATTATAACTCGAAAACTACGAAAAATCGGCTAACATACATGGGGTATATTCTGATAGCCCACGACGTGAGTAATCTAAAAAAAATTTTGGACGTCAAGGTTTGGACCACCCTGTATAATATTGTACGTATCATTTTTTTTAGGTGACCAGGCTAAGAAAAAATGGAAAAATTTACGGGACACATTCATTAAAGAGTCCAAAAAAATTGCGAAGCCTCGTTCAGGAGCAGGCGCGGACAAGGAGCCGAGGTATACAGGCTGTTGGCCATATTTCGAAATTATGTCGTTTTTAAAAGTCATCGCACAGCCCCGAAAAACAGAAGGCAACATACCCATAGAAGATCCTGCAAACAAAGAAAATGTAGCTGATACGGACGCAACTCAGGACTTAAGTGACAGTGACACAACGGAGCTATCTTCATCTATATTACAAGGTTTTGACATATACCTGTTAATTCAAACACCTACAGAGCATACAGTTCAGATACCTACAACTCTAAGTCTATCACCTACTGAGCTTTCAGCTCTATTGCCTTCAGCTGCATTGCCTTCAGCTCCATCGCGTTCAGCTCTATCGCGTTCAGCCCCAACGCCTTCACCATCACGTTTGCCGACATCTCGCTCATCTTCGCCCGTGCCAGCGACCAAAAGGCAATCACGCAAAAGAAAAGAAAATGATTTAGAAGCCTTTATTGAGATTGAGAAGGAGAAAATGAAAATTCTTCGTTATGAGCAAGAAGAAAACAATGATGACGACCTACTTTGGTTAAAATCACTGCTTCAAAAAAATTCCGGAAATTAACAAACTAAATTTAAGAACCCAGATACAGGAACTTATGCAGACGGAGCTATCGAAGATAGCACAATCGGATTCGGACTAACTTCGAAGTGAAATTCTGAAGAGAAATTAAAGAAAAAGTGAGGAACCCCTCGAGTAGTGAAGGCCGGATTCGAACCACATACCACTGGAGGGCTTCCTCACTTTTTTTTTTAATATATGACATCTATTTTAGGTTATAATTCAGAAATATTATTTTCACCACACCAGCCAGGAAAGGCTTACTTTGCACTTCAAAAGCTGATAGCAAAGTTGCATTTTATTCACATGTGAGGCAAAGTAATCAAATGCAAATTTTGAGTTATTTTCTTATGTTTGCTGGTAGAATTGACTTTTAAATGATGATTTTGGATGATAAATATTTAATAACATTCATTTGGATTTGATTTGGTTTGAGTTTGTTTGATATTTTACATTTAATATTTGCTTCGGGTTGGTGTGGTGAAAAATTTTGTGTTTCAATCGGGGGCAAATTTTGTTCAACCCTCGTGCTTTGAAACCCTCGCAACGCTCAAAATTCAATTTTTCGAACCACTCGCTACGCTCGTGGTTTAATTTTGGAATCTTTCGCTTGCTCGGGTATCAATATTAGCACGATCGGTTAAACAACAACTTCGCCCCCTTGTAAAACAAATAACTATTATTATGCGTAATAGCATAGAAAAATAAGTAAGCATAGAGTTTTCACTCCATACATTTGTTTTCTTACTTACCAAATAATATTAAGTTCTATAGATCGTATAGTAAAACGTATTGCTAATAAGTTTAAAACTTGCTGAAAGTTTAATATGACTGTACTTATCTTCATAAGTAAAGCTAAAGTTTAATTATGAAAATAAGTACAGTTTAGCTTTACTTACTTATACCTAATAAGGGTTAATCAATCAGTTAAACCTTATTAGCTTTGCAAAACTTATTTAGAGTCTGTGCGGAAAGAGTCGTGGAATGTATATAGTTACGACAGCTACAAGCTAATGTTGGTCAAGCAGATCTTGTCAGTAGAAAATGGCGGCAAATTTGCAAAATGTAGGCCCAAAGGGATATCGTTTCATAGTAAATTTGAATTTCGCGCCTTTTTCTACTGACAAGATTTGCTTGACCATCTATACGTAGGTATTTAAAAAAGTTGTAGACCATAGAGAAATATAGTAAGACAAGAGTGCTCACTCCATACTCCATACTGTTATATTATAATAAAAAACGTATCTTCAGTTCTATGTTTATTTCATACTGACATATTTATTTATAAGAACAATCATGGTAACTAACCAGAGTAATGAAGGAGGTTAGCTAATTGTGAATCCTGCCTAATTCTAACACATACATCAGTTTTAGTACCGAAAAGACAATTAATTTCAGTGTCTACATCTAGCATCGGGTAGCGGAACTATCAGTACTGCTACTTGACAATAGCACAGAATAAATAATAGTACTAGGTACAGAAGACTCACTCTCTAACAAAACGCGTCTGTTTAGTTACGATCAGCACAGATATGGCCGCTAGGTGGCGACAGCGCCACGCGCGGCTTATGGCAAACCCCAAAATTGGGGCCGAACGGATGTACTTTTAGCTACCTACCTGTAGCAAAGCGACGAAATCGCGGAGTGAGCCACGCCTGACAATATACAGTGTTGGCCGAACGTTAATGCATCAATTGACCATTAAAAACTAACCATTGAAAAGGTTAATTGCCATTGAAGGAAAATTAATTGTCAATTGCATTGAACATCAATTTGTATTAATATTAATTTATTTAGAACCACTAACAATTCAAAAGAAATAAATGGTTATTGCTTCACAAACCATTAAAAATTAAATCAATTTTAACGGAAATTAAAAAATGTGATTGATAATTAATAATTAACAAGAAATATCGTTTATTCAGAGACCAAACTTTTATATCCGCAACGCAGGCTTCGTCAGAACAAGAATAAATATCTTAAAAGTGAAGCCACCTGACTCGTCTTGATGAGCACTTGGAAGAGCAGTACCCAAGCCCAAGATAAAGCGGATGCTGAAATATGGCAGTACCTAATGGAACTCAGATTTGGTGCAACATAGGCGCACGCTGTTTTGGTAATCTGACTCGTCTTGATGAGCACTTGGGAGAGCAGTACCCAAGATAGAGCTGATGCTGAACCCTGGCAGTACTTAATGGAACTCATGTGTTCTCAGTATTAAGGCCATGAAGGGGCCCCCTGATTAGCAGACTGCCGGACGGTATCGGCCTGTCAGTTGTTCGGAGCTGTCAACTTTTTGTTCTAACTGACAGGCCGATATCGTCCGGCGGTCTGGTAAGGGGCTGTCCATAAATTACGTTACGTCATCGATTTTTGAAGGTTTTGACCCCCCCCCCCCCCCCCCCTTCCCTAAAATCATCCAAAAATCATGCTTCGAATGACCCCGTTTCCTCCTACGTCATGCTACCATCATCCGATGTCCACACCCCCCCCTATTAATTTGAAATGACGTAATTTATGCATAGCCCCTAATCAGTGGGCCCCTTTAGTGAAGTTATTTTTAAATAATTTTCTTACCTTAAGGTCACCATCAATCTTTCTTCAACGGAAATGGGACGCTGGAAATTAGTTAGCTTTAAGTTTATTACGGGTTTTATTGCCTCCACCACGTAATCGAATGTTGCCGGCAACATCCGGCAATATTCTTTGAATAGCTGGGGTTGCGCCCGCAACTCTTCATACAAAGTGTGAAACTCCCCATATATATTCCTTTCTAAATATAGAATATTTGTGTCGTTCCTCTGCCTCTGACGCACATACTTGGTAATTAACTTATATTTTAAATATGAATTCTCCAATAATCCGTGTCTCCGTGCGGCCATGGCGATCGTGGAATGCCTACTGACGCTCCCTAGTCGGACAAGGCCGTCGCATCGCGCCGCGCCGCGCCGCTTCGCGTCTACATCGCTCACGTAGGACACACCTATACATATCAACGGTTTGTTTCTTCCTCGCCGCGTCGCGCCGCGCCGCGCCGCCGCCGCGCCGCGCCGCGCCGCGCCGCGCCGCGTTCGCGCGTTGTTCGCCTACGTAAGACGTAGCGTAAATAATTGTACAGTTTACTGTTGGAAAATCGATAATGACATGAATGATTAAAAATTTAATACAACTATTTATAATTAACAATATTTAGATAATTTAGTTTAGTAATTTGACATTGATACACATTGACATTTTTTTTCTTTCTCTTCAACATTATTCTGTACTGCTTATTTAATATTAGTTATGTAATTTTGTGATAAATATTTGAATGCTGAAATTCCAGCCAGACATGTAAAGAACTGAATTTGTATATATTGACATCTTATTTATAACTCGTGTTTTATCAAATAAACGATTATCTTATCTTATCTTATCTTAAAATGATATGTTACATTCCACGGCAAAAGGTACCATTGCCCCGGCTGAATATTGGAGCGGCGTTAATAATAGCGTAAGCGCCAGCCGCCATAAGGTACCTTTTGCCGTGGAACGTCACATAACTTTATTATTTCATATCTAGTGAATCTCTAAATCATTTCCCGAATCGCGCCGATAGGTATAATTTAAGTTATTCTGCAGATTGATAAATAGAAATTTTTGAAAGTTGTATGAAATCAAAAAAAAAACAAGTTATTATTTTTTAGATTTTTATGTAAGTAGTAGTTATTTGAAAGTGTGATTTAAAAGTTATTAAGTAAAAAAACATTTTTATGTCTATTTTTTATGATTTTTTTAGGTGATATTAAAAAAATCTTACTTTTGAAAAATTATAAAAAATAGAAATAAAAATGTTTTTCTACTTCAAAACTTATAAATCACATGTGCAAATAGTGTGAAACCAGATACTTAAATAAAATTCTGATTAATAAATACTTTTTTTTTTTGGATTTTGAAAAATTTCAAAGTGGTTGAGCACCCCCTTGTAGTTGCGATAAAATTACGAAACTTGGTGTATTTTATCAGCATAATAAGTGTAACAAAATAAGGGGGTGCCCAGTAGGAAAATATAAAAAAATGTTTTTTGAACCACCCTAATCCTCACCCGTTCTTTTCTGGTTCCTCTCCTGAACTACGGAGACGTCGCGATCCTAAATCAACGAACCAACTCTCAATAACATGTAGCGTCTATAAAATGTTTGCATAAGATATATTTTTGGCCTCCGCAAATTTGACCACATTTCGTCATTTCGTCCTCAGCTTAAATGGCTACCTATCCGCCGCTGTAGAGACATGCATACGTAACGTTGCATCTCCTTTCTAAAGTGATGCTCATTTCCTATTCGCCACCTGGCAGTCATCACCGATTTCGCTCTTGCACCGAACTTTGTCTCTCTTTCTCCCATGACTTCCAATTAAGTCAAGTATAGTATGAATTATCTCAGATGATTTTTTCGGGCCTGGGCCCTAATCCGTTAAACAAAAGCCTTTGTTTTTTTAAGAGCGGTCTTCAGTACGTGCCGAAGCAATCAATGTTGTTTAAAAAGCATCTATCGTGATAGTATTAAGGTTCAAATTCATGTGACAGTTCATTCAGAGAACAATCAGGGTGGTCTTGGTTTTGGAGATAACAAAACGTGTTATCTCCGAATGGGCTGTTTCGTGAATTTGAACCATATAAGAATGGTAAATTGGCTTTTTAACGGGCTTGTTCCCGTTACTTATGTCGGGGCTATTAGCAGTAAGCAGTGTAACCACTGTAGCAAACAATACCTTTTGTTTAACAGATTAGGGCCCGAACCCGAAAAAATCACCTGAGATAATTAATACTACTATATACGTACCAATCACATGACAAATCGTTCACAGTGCACTCTGCGAAGCCCGCTATCAACTCTGAGGCGCTGGTGTAGGTCAGTGGCGTCTTTAAAAGCTAAATAAATTAAAAAATATATGGTTCTCAGATGAGGCCTGTTAATAAAAGGCAGGAAGCTGTGTGTGAATATAAAATAAACTTGTTTTATTAATAAACATATCTCGCGACAGACCACACTTATAGAGAATTTTAATTTAAAATTATTGGGTTCTCATTTACGTGATAAATATCTGCCCAAGCAACTTTTTTATTGATTGAACGGCCTTCAACTTACGTTTTCGCAAGCATTTTAGCTGACGTTAAAAGTAAAGGTTAAGTAATACGAACCCGAATAACCTACGCTGTTTACTGTTTGAATAGGTAGTTATGTTATTTTATGTATGTACTTAAATATTCGCTCCTTGAGAAACATAACGTCATTATCCGAAAAATGGAGTTTTTGAGTTAGTAACGCCATCTAGTTCATATAATCGTAACGCACGCAATACGAAGACACCTATCGCCCTAGCTCTATTAGAACCGCCAGAGGGCGCTAATGTCGTTATGGCGAATTGAGGGAATAGGCGCCTGCCTCATAGGAACAATGTCATTAAAAGAAAGAAATTTGTAATTTTTTGCTTAGTGACGGTTTGCTATGAGATTCAATGGTAAGTACGTCAATTTTCATAAGAAATAGTGTATCTATACGTACTATGTCACTTTGAACTTATAAAATGGTATCAAAATCAAAACTCAATTTTAAGCAATATTGTACTATTCCCTTTAAGGACACTTGTACTTTTGCATTTTTTAACGTTTTGAAATAAGTAAAGTGACATTATACCTATAATGACGGTTTTGCTTAAAACACAAATCCATAATCCTAACTAAAAATAAAAACGTACTGTTCTTTTTCTTTAAGAGACATTGTGATTTTAAGAAACTGACGGGAGTTTTAGCAGGTCGATTGTCATTATCTGTGTAGTGTCAATTTGCTAGCTTAGTTTACCATAGCGACACTTGGTGTGCTTAAGTGAAAAATGTCGTTTTAAGCTTAAAGCCACTACAACTGGTACAAAACGCTTATAACGGTGTGGTTAATGAATGTCACTCGTTGTTTAATGTCACTGTGTTGTATTTGTTCAATAAGGTTCATAATGGGGTTGTATACCTACTAGACGACTATTTATAATTAGATAGATATAGCCACATTACGAGCCCTGTTGAACTAACTGTGTATGTGTAAGATTCCCATATTTATTAATTATAATTCATTATTAAAAATAAAGGAAGTTATTTTTGCGATGTCTGTTATGTTCCATTTTTATTTCTGACAAGGTGTCACAAAACACACATTAATTTAGTATTATTATCACTACCTATTAATTACCCATAAAACTATTGTTCTGTTACAGTAGAAAATGTCTCAACGCAATTCAAGACAACAAAGTTTAAAGCTATTTTAATAAAGTTAATACTACTCTTTTAGTTGATACTGTTAATAAAGTTGATATGCTGACGATCACGAAGAATTCGAACCCCCTTCAGAAGAGCTAGTTCTAATAATGTAATGTGTCGCTTGTGAGTTTTTTGCTGTTTTTCTGGGTTGGTTTAATTTTTCTACTGGCTGTTTCTAAAATATTTATAATGTTTTTATTTTGAATTTGAACTTCTGAACAGGGCCGTCTTAAACTATGTTAGGGCAAGAATTTGGGGCCTCTTTGGAAAGTAAATAAAGCGAATTAAACTAACATTTCCCTCCTATTTTTTATAGGTAATCAAATATAATGTTACTGTCTTTCCTTCGAGGCCCCCTAAGGATGGGGGCACTGGGTACGGGCCCCGTAGGCCCTTATGGTAAAGACGGTACTGCTTCTCAAAATTACTTCTTAATTCTAAGTTAAACTGGTCGTGGTTACAAATTTAATAAGAGTGTGTCTCTGTTTAGGTGTTTTATCTTTAAGTCTTAAACTTTATTTTTGCTCTCACGGGTCTGTGATCGGAACTAAATTTAAACCTATTGATTGTACGTACCTACCTACATAAATAAATCTCTAATTAAACTTTTGTCAATAAACTTGTGTATATAAGTAGTCAATTTCGTGTGTGATATGCCGCCAGGTAAAGTCCAGGTCCAGCGACTTTGAGGTTTTTTGAGACAGAAGGAATTACTTACGTTCATGTTTTGACTAAAGGCAAATGGAATAGACCGAGAACTACGGTCATTTCTGCTGCCAAGGCCATATGTGGTCCAACCATGTCGGCATTATCCAATCTGTGCTTGATCTGACTTTAGCGTTGAAATCACCAAGGACAATGGTCCATGTTTCCTGCTTTTCATCGCTAGATTTATTTAGGGGATCATAATCTCGTAATACTCTTCAATCTTATCATGGCAATGTGTAGATGTTGATGCGTAGGTTTTGATTGGGGTTAATGTATACTTTGGGATTTGGGATATACTTAACGTCAACACAGCCACCTTGTCGGAGTAATTTGATAATCCGACAATGCTGTCCTTCCATTTCTTTTTGACGACAAAGCCTACTCCATAATATTGTCCGCTGGCTGTTCCAAAATGGTAAACGGTTCACGCCCTCTCGTCGAACTTCTGACAACCCCACAACGTCCCATTAATTTATTTTATGCCGTGTTTCAGTTCAGGAAGACGCTCTTCGTTTATCAAAGTGCGGCCTTTATAGATGTTGGAGTTCTTTTTTCTTGCATGGGTCATTAAAATCTTTTTGTGGGTAGTATCTTCCGCCCGGAGATTCTTAGCACCACTTTTACAGGGCACTTAGCGCCGTAACGAGGAGTCGTACATGTCAAATGAGATTGGACCATAAGCCCATCATGCTGGTCCAGTGCAGGTTGGTGGATCGCCAGAGGCTCGTTTGTTATTCAACAGGGTGACCACGAGCAGGAGAGGCTGGCTTGGGGTCCGTAACATGACATTCGGGCCCCTCACATGCCATCCCCCGATTATTATCCTCCCCTTTGTTTATTTACTTTGGTAATTATTGATCGTTAAAATATGACCAAACAAAACAAGCTAAGAATACTCTACTTTTCAAGAAAAAAAAGTCTTGATTTGCTAATTTTTTGGGACTGAAAGTCGCTTACTGTAATAAATATTATTTGACATCCATGTAAAATGGTTCTACTTGCGCTTTTTCATTGAAATAAAGGTTAAGTTACTTCAAATAACTGGATATAGTGTCACTTTTCCAGAAATTGAATTAATATTGCGAAGAGGTCATGTGACATTAAGCAAAAATAAACGGAATAGTGACATTACAATTTTCTTTTAATTGAATTATCTTAGAAATTAAACAAAATAAACACAGTTTACTCTAATGGCTAACAAGCTTAGTTAAAAATGTAACAAAACATAACAAAAAAATCTTACTTTTATCACTAATACGGCAGTTATAGACGTTTGAAGATTTCGTAAATTTTAAAGCTCTGTACCCAAAAAACACGTTTTGCGCTTAATGGCACTGTGTTTCTCAAGGAGCGAATTATGTTTTGTAAAGAACAGGTGTTGCTTCGGATTGTCATGGAACCATGGATAGCAAAACAACATACTTAATAATATATTATTATAATATTGAACATCGATAAATTTTAATATTTAAATTCATTTCCTGCTGTTATTTGTGGCAGCACAATAAAGTTACTAAGCCCTACCCAGGCAACGAGTGGTAGGGTCGGTAGGGAGCTAGGGAGTGTTTTAAATCTACACTAGTTGCAAATTACCTATTCGCACGTGTATCGTACAATGTTTTACAGTACATATGGCCCGTTAAATTTTCGACGTCGTTACGTAATGTGCTCTGACTAAGAAAATATAGCATCCATCATCTTACACTTAATAAGTACTCCACAAGAGCAGATAACATCATTACTAACTACCTTTCAAATATATTTATTTTTAAAAGCTATTTTGTATAGAGTTTCTCTTCATAATAAACTTAAAATGGTATGGCACTGTCAATTAATCAGGTGTTTGTCTAGAACTCTAGAGTCTAGACCATGGCCTACACCTAGACTTTCTTTTAATGAAAGTTGAATAACTCTACTTTCGCTTGGCAACCGATTAACCCACATCATAATTTCTTTCATTATTTAATATGCCTTGCCATAGCTACTCTTAACATTATTCTGTTATATAAATATTCAATATTATTATGCTGCTTAAGAACTAACTTGAAAGATTTTTAGTACTACGGGTATGTTTAATTTTTGGCCCCTTCAATTCTAGATGGCGGCTAACGCTCTGACCACTCGAGGTCGACTTACATTTGCCTCTTATTGTAGTAAATTAGTACCTAGTATTTGAACTAAATTAGGATAAAATACGATTGTGGCCAATGCGGCCTCGAATGTCCATTTCCCCGGAGTATCTAAGGTAATTTATTGCATATACATAGATTACATAGTGGCCAAATAATAATTCGATAAGATACATAACACTTTTATATAACACGAGTTTGAGAAGAGTCTACTATAAAATTTAGCATTTTGGTGTTTGAATTATGACGTAAGATTTTCAATTTCTCGTAATGATTAAATCATTAATTTTTTTTTGTATTTACTTATTATAAAACGTCCGACCATTTTACAATTTTACTCGAATCGTCAAACTGTGACTAAGATATCACCAGTGTATCACAATTAGGTACAGTCACCACACGGGAATTGGTTAGTAAATACTAACTCTATAGAATTTCCAATTTCGTAAGAACCCTAAATGGCATAACAATCGCGGAGCGTGATGGTACAATAAAAACATTAACTATGTATAAACTCATCAGTACAATCTTGAAAGTTCGTAATAATGTCGTACCTATATTTAATATAACAGAAAACCAAAGATAAACGCCAATAATAATTTCGCACGTCATCGTTATCAGTTAGTTCGTTATTTTGCACACAAACAACCAATAATAACCAGTTCGGCATTATGGTAGTATATTTAACATTTATACGTAGGTAGGTAAAACCTTAAGATTATTAAAAAAGGACATCTTTTGATTTAGTAGATTTAAGTATTTTCTTGTGTAAAAGTTATCAATTTCGCAATAATGTTTTATGTTTGTGTTTTTTACAAAAGTACCTACTTATTATTGGACAACGAACGTGAAATTGTTATATAAACTTAGATCTATCCGAGTACACTAATTTTGATGCACATTGGCAGGAAAAAAAACGCTAATATACGTAGGTATAAATAGTTTTCATGAGAAGAGAATTTTGGCATTAAAATATTTATCTGTATCTGATGTAGTTACCTAAGAGTGTGAAACTTCCTTTAAATATAGGTAATTGTATATTAATAATAACCACTCTCAAATTGATTGCCGAACCCCAGGGTTCTTTAAGGATCCGTGAATAAAAAATTCGGGACTACGCTAGGAAGTCGATAAAACCGGTTTTATTTTCAATAGATATGTAATTACCTAGTTGTTGTCTCACGGCACACGACAAATAGTCCTGCCCAGGCCGCGTAGCCAAGATGCCAATCGCTTACGCTCCGTAGCGATCGAAACGCAACTGTCACTGTCGCGCTAATAAGGAAGAGTGATAGAGAGACATAATGCTTTTCGTTGTCGAAGCGATAGCGATTGTAACCTTGGCTAGGCCGGCTGTCCCTTTTCAGTTTAGAGACCAATTCAAACATTTCGTTCGTTCTTGTCCGTCCAGACATGTACAGTAGAACCAAGAAAAGTCTGCAACGATTGTAGTAGCACACGCAGTGCAAGTGTTATTTTAAAAGTCAAACTTCTATGAAATTATGACGTATAATAACACCTGCACTGCGTGTACTATCAAAATCGTTGCAGACTTTTCTTGGTCTAACTCTATTAGCGCGACCGAAACGCACGGGCAAATGAGATATCGTTTTGATGACAAGTGTACGTTCGAATTGGCCTCTTCGTGTAAAAAAATAGGATAACATTCCCTTTTTCCATGTCAGCACTGATTTATCAATAACAGCATCACGGCCCATGTTCCTGCTCGAGTTGCCCTCGGTCCTGACCCAGGCACGGCTCGAGTCACATTGGCTCGTGTCTGGTCTCGAATCTCGGCGATAATGCGATCCCGCAGTGACGCGGGACTCCGCTATTCAATTAGATTGTCTCGCCACGACCGCCGCCGCCGAGCTTGATACTTGTGTCGAAATAGCCTGACATTTTATAGATTTTAAATATAAAAATAAGTGAGAATATAACAAGACATTTGTTAAGATAAATCGATAGTGAATATTATTATTTTTTAAGTTTTTATTATGAATAAGTCAATATGTACCTTAGTTAGTTATAACTGTAAGTCGGTTACTCGCTCGGTGGACTACATCAGATTGTTATGTCAGAAGGTGGATATTTTGGCATTGCAAGAGACCTGGCTTTTTTCTCACAGTTTACCATTTCTAGGAACCATTGATGATGATTTTGGTTACATAGGTTCGTCGGCCATGGACACCTCCGTTGGCTTAATACAAGGGAGGCCGTTTGGAGGGGTCGCACTTCTATGGAGAAAGAGTGCGTTTGACTCTGTTTCGGTCGTCCACTGTGTGAGTTCTCGTCTTGCGGCTATTAATGTAAAAGTTCGAAACCGGTCTTTCCTAGTATTCTCTGTTTATATGCCAGTAAACTCGGCAGAGAATTTAATAGAATTTACGGATTGTTTAAGTGAGATGAATGCCATTGTGGAGAATAGTCAGGTTTCATCTGTATACATGTTGGGAGATTATAATGCGCATCCAGACAGTTTGTTCGGCCGTGAAATGTTAAAATTTTGTGATGATCAATTGTGGCTTTGTGCGGATATAGACAGACTAGGAGTAAGCTCTGGTACGTTTACGTTTATTAGCGATGCCCATGGCAGTACTCGCTGGCTCGATCACTGTCTGGTTACCCAGGCAGCGGAGCAATCGGTAACTGGAGTACGGGTGCATTATGGCACGACGTGGTCTGATCACCTAGCGTTGCAGGTTGAGTGCGACATAGATGTCTTGAGACCCCATCTTGCTCCTAGGATACCTGTGTTTGATAAGGTGCGGTGGGGGGTTAGGAATGCTGCGCAAATCGAAAAGTATATTGGCCTGTGTAACGCAAAACTTCGCGAGATTGACTTTCCGCATGAACTGTCTAACTGTTGCGATAGGTTGTGTAGTGACGTTAATCACAGAGCCATAATTGATCGTCTCTATTTGGATATTGTTGAGTCTCTGAGGTTTGCGGCTGTGGAGAGTAGTTGCGGGACGCCTAGACGGAAGCGTGGTGTGGTTGGCTGGAATAAACATGTTTATCTGGCTCATAGGGATGCCAGGCACCATTTTCAGTGTTGGTTGATGTATGGGAAACCGTCTTGTGGGCCTTTTTACGCTCGCATGGTGGAGTCAAAGCGTATATTTAAATCAAGGCTGAAGTGGTGCCAGGACAATGCCGAACAGATAAGGATGGATATTCTGGCAGAGCAACACGCTAAAAAGGACTTCCGCAATTTCTGGAAGCAGACTAATAGCCTCAACCCTAAGCCGCGCGCCCCGCTCAATGTTAATGGTATCAGTGGGCCGGTGGAAATAGCTAATATGTTTAAAGATAGCTTTAAAGTTGAACCACTGCATATCACGTCTCCTACCGTTCGGACAGGTTTGAGGTGCACGTCGGGCCCACTTATTACCTTTTCAGCTGGTGAGGTCGCCTCTGTCATACGTAGTATGTCGAAGGGGAGATCACCGGGTCACGATAGCATAAGTATTGAGCACCTTAAACATGCCGGTGTACATCTGCCGCGCGTATTGTCCATGTTTTATACGTTGTGTATACGGCACTCTTACTTACCGGACGAGTGTATGAAAACGGTGGTGGTGCCAATAATCAAAAATAAAACCGGTGACTATTCGGATAGTTCCAACTATAGGCCCATATCACTAGCTACTACCATTGCCAAGGTACTGGACGGTCTGCTTGATCGACAGCTTAGTAAATATGTTAAATTGCATGATGCTCAGTTTGGTTTTCAGCCTGGGCTGTCGACTGATGCAGCTATTTTAAGTCTCAAGCATACTGTCCGGTACTATACTGAGAGAAAAACTCCAGTATACGCGTGTTTCTTGGACTTATCTAAAGCTTTTGATATGGTGTCCTATGAGCTTCTGTGGCATAAACTAAGATCAGAAACAAACCTGCCAGATGAAGTGATCGGTATTTTTGATTATTGGTACAAGAACCAGGTGAATGTCGTAAGATGGGCAGATGCATTATCGGAGGAGTACAGTTTGAAGTGTGGAGTGAGGCAGGGTGGATTATCATCTCCTCGACTCTTCAATCTGTATGTGAACGCCTTAATAGGGGATCTCAGCAGCACCAGGGTTGGCTGTTGTGTGGCAGGTAAAATGGTGAACAATATTAGCTATGCCGACGATATGGTGCTGTTGGGGCCCTCTGCGTGTGCAGCTAGTAGGCTGCTTGGCAAATGTGAGAGGTACGCGGTGGCTCATGGACTTAAGTACAACACGACGAAGAGTGAGGTACTCGTATTTCAGTCGCGCGGTTTTAAAGTGGATAGGGTCCCGAATATTATGTTGAATGGAGTACCACTAAAAAGAACCGCTAAATTTAAGTACTTGGGTCACTGGGTCACGGAGTGTCTCTCGGATGACCTGGACATTGAGAGGGAGCGTAGGGCGCTGGCTGTTCGGGGGAATATGTTGGCCCGCAGGTTTGCGCGATGCAGTAATGAAGTTAAAATTACTTTGTTTAAGGCGTTTTGCCAGTCTTTTTATTCGTGCTGCCTGTGGGTGAACTATACTCAGCGGGCAGTCAGTGCCTTAAGGGTGCAATATAATAACACGCTCAGGATGCTTTTGGGACTGCCCAGGTGCTGCAGCGCATCGGGCATGTTTGCGGAAATGCGAGTAGACGGCTTCCATGCCATTGTTCGAAAGCGGGTCGCCTCCATCATGCGCCGTGTGCGTGGGAGTAACAACGGCATTCTGAGTGTGATCGCTAGCTGTTTGGACTCCCCCATAGCGAGACACTGGAATAGTTTGCATGTAAATAATTGACTGAATTTTAACTATTATTATTATTTATTTTGTGTTTGTAATTCCAAAATGTACCTTTTATTTTTTGTGTAAGACTGAATACTTTAATTTTTAATTTTATTATTTTAATCATTTTTAAGTGTACCTATTTATTGTTTTATTATTGTGTACGTAATTTTAATTATTTTAATTTAATATGGATCATCTGTTATCTGCAATAAAGAATTGAATATATGAATATGAATTTACATTTCAGGCAAATCCAATGTTCTTTTTATAAAATAGCGAAGTGAATCAATATACAACTTTTACCTATTTTAGTAGATGGCGCTGAATATTATGCTAGCATCCATCACTTTCATTTTTAATAATAAATAATTATTATTTCAGCCTATAAATGTCTCTCACAGGCCTCCTCTCATGCGCGAGAGGGCTTGGGCTATAGTCCCCACGCTAGACCAATGCGGATTGGGGACTTCACATACACCTTTGAATTTCTTCGCAGATGTATGCAGGTTTCATTTTTAAATCCACGAAAAAACTTACAAGAATAATGTATTTAACATGGGAATAATATACCTAGTCATAAAAGTAGATAAAATTTGTAACATTGGAAAGACGTAGACACGGAAATCAGTAGAAATGGGAATCTGTACAATTACGATTCTGTAGAATGGGGAATCTGCAGAATTGGGAATCTGTAGAGTTACGATAAAGTAGAATGGGGAATCTGCAGAATTGGGAATCTGTAGAAATAGGAATCTGTAGACGTGGGTATAATTCATTCTACTCTATTTTTAGTTAGCATGATCATCTGATTGATTTTAACGGACAGCTACTTTGAGCGCCTGAGATTTATAAATATATTATGCTTAGAATATCAAACTGCATAAATTCTCATGTCTTTAACATTTTTCATACAAATTGGGTCAAGTACTCCAGATATTGTCTATCGAACATTCGAAACACACACACTTAAAAATAAGCGTCGTGTAAGAATTCGACCATACCATTTATCATTGTTTTTGGGCGTCTTTTGCAACTTGCGACACTTAGTAGGTACTATTGTTTTAATGACATTATACTTATCAACATAATACAACAACATATTACTCATATCTATATAGGTATCTATTAGATTTGCCAAACTTGGGTTTTATACATATTATGGCTCAGTAAAGCTTATAAAAATAAGAATAAAATCTGACTAATATTTTGCCCCAAGCAGGTTTATATGGATTTGACACAGAATAAAAATACGTGCATGTAATCGTGGTTTTTCCCTATGTAAGTATATTAAATTGTTGTCGCAGAGATCCTATTATAGTTTTTCCACCTTTCTGACCCGTGGAGGCAGTAGGTGATAAAGGCCGAGAATTCATGACGCAATGCGAGAAAACAAATCATTATCATGGCTAATAAAAATATATTATTGTTATAAAGCCCAATCTAATATGAATATAATCACTATTCTAAGTAGGTGGCACAATAATAACTGTCAATGGGGGCAGTCGTAAAATAAATAATAATAATTGTTACCTACCTATTTGTTCTACGAGGTGGTGAGGCCGAGAATTCATGACGCAATGCGAGAAACCAAATCATTATCATGTTTAATAAAAAATATATTATTGTTATAAATCCCAATCTAATATGAATATAATAACTATTATAACTAAGTGGGTGGCACAATAACTGTCAATGACGGCAGTCGTAAAATAAATAATAATAATAGTTACCTATTTCTTTTACTAGGGGGCAAAGTTGTTGTTTAACCTCTCGTGCTAATATTGATACCCGAGCAAGCGAAAGATTCCGAAATTGAACCACGAGCGTAGCGTGGTTCGAAAAATGGATTCTTGAGCGTTGCGAGGGTTTCAATGTGTGCCCAATATAGCTCCGTTCTTTAGCGATTCAGTTTAGGTCCTAAACAGAATCGCAATAAGGATATCATGGTAAGGCCCCTGATCTGATCGCACGTTTTGAATAAGATTCCAGTTACCTGCTTACCTATTGCTACCTAAGTAGTGTTGCTGCTTAATATAATATATAAATAAAAGTGTTAATTTTTTATTGTAGAATAGCTTGGATGAAAACTCCCTTTTACAGTATTACGTTTAAAATTATTGTAACTGGGTAATGAAGACACGCCATATGCGTCAAGCTACGTAACGTAAGGCCTGCCACGTTAGTAAGTAACCCCCTTATTGAAAAAACTTTACGGGCCTGATTTAGTTAAATTATGTTTTATCCCTTTCTTACAAATACATATGTCAAAATGACGGATAAGGACAAACGATTATTTGCTAATTGAGGTTTGTAGCGCGTTTATAAATAAGGGGGTAAGTAAGTAAGTAAGTAATCATTTATAGTCAGATTGTGCATATCAGTTTACATATGTTACAATATTATTTGATTAGAGAGTGACACAATCAACCGGTTTACGTTATACAATGTACTTATCCCTAAAATACATATAATACAATTCAAATAAACTGAAAATTAAATAAATGTCAAAAATACAAAATACATATAAAAACTATTCAACCTTCAATCATAATATTATAAAGCAACATTATTGTTTATTACCTACTAACTAGATTATTTATTACAGAGTCAATTTCAATATTAGTATAATTTACATTATTTACATTACATAGACAAGGTCAATATTCATTAGGTAGGGTATCATTCACATGTCAATATTTACTTATCTGTATTCCTCAATTATCATTATTTATTAAGGTTCTGTACGGATATAATGGTCGTTCTTGTCTACGTGACAGCGTGATAAAACGGTGTCCGTCACTTTCTATCCCACGGTGTTAAAAGGTGACAGTTATTTTATCACGTGGATAAAACCATCCATAATACGCGGGCTGCATCTCATTTGCACATATTTTCATAAGAGATCATAAATACATATTATAACTTTCAAGGTTTTATTCATAAGCGCAAAGACGTCACCTAAGGATGAGAAAATATGTTAATTAGGTATAAAAATATAAAACTGGATCTAAAGCAGTATTTTTATAGTTTCCATGGGTCAAATTACCATCTCGTGACGTATAACGGACTTTGTTGACGTAGGAAATATTAAATTTAACTCTGTTTTGCTTAATAAGTAATATAATGATTAAAATTAATGCCACTGGTTTATATTGTAATGATTAAACAGCGTTATGTTTTCGACTGATGCATAATTAGTAGCAAATATATTACAATTATTGCGGAATTTAATCCGTTTCATACCTCAAAATCAAGAAGGTACTAAATGTCCCTTCCGCGCCTACATTCTTTTGCCGCTTTTTTCTACTGGCGGAAATGGCTTGACAGACTTTATATGTTTTCCTCTATGTGCTCGGAAATGTTCACCATATTGTAGCAAAAATAGTAGGTACGGGAAACAAACTCAATTTAAAAAATTTATTAACCAGTATTATCCTGTTTTAGCGGATGGGAAGTAAAAAACAATACAGTAATAACTTATTACTGAAATAAGTGAGATAGTAAGATTTTAAACGACCTTACATATCTCGTTCTTACAAGACCGTCGTGTGTATATCGTGCCAATACTGCTTTAATAATAGAATCAAAGACTATATAATAACTTTTATATTTTTTTAAGAATCTCATGCGTGCACTCTCATACAGCTTATATTACACAATTATATGGAATGGTACTGATCTTTTTGAGTGACACAGATTGCGAACCGTAACGTGGTTCAGACCTACGTTTACCTCGGGGCTTTAATCTCAAACAACGGCGACTGCGTAGATGAAGTGAAACGGCGCATGGCTATTACCCGAACTGCGATGGAGAAGTTAAAGAAAGTATGGAGGAATCGCAACATTACCAAAACCACTAAGGTCAGGCTCGTGCGAACACTCGCATTTCCAATTTTTCTTTACGCCGCAGAGACGTGGACAGTGCGCGAGTTGGGAAAGGGGAAGATAGATGCCCTGGAAATGTGGTGCTGGAGGAAAATGCTTGGGATATCGTGGACGGATTTCCGCACCAACGTGTCCATACTCCAGGAGCTCGGCATCACACAGCGTCTATCGACCGTAGTACAGACGCGCATACTGCAGTACTTTGGCCATGTCTCTAGGCGAGATAACGACTCCATAGAGCGACTGGTCGTACAAGGAAGAGTGGAGGGAACCAGATCGCGCGGCAGATCACCTTTGCGCTGGACTGACCAAATAAAATCCGCAGTGGGCAACCGCGTATCTGACTGTGCCAGACAGTCTGCCAACAGAGAGAGATGGCGGGAGATCGTGCGAAGAGCTGTGTCCGCCTCTACTGCCGAAGCGGACGCCTCAACGTGACCACGACCGCTCTGTCAAGAGCGATACGACAGAGAAGAAGAAGATCACGGTTCATGAGATACAGCCTGGTGACAGACAGACGGACAGTGGATTATAGGACTATTATTGATAAATTAAAATGCGAGAAGCGTTGTTTATATTATTATATTAATAAAAAAGTGGAAAGATCTGGAAATGTAAGCAAAATGTTATGGCGCATTATAAACCTTGAGACGTGTAAAAAACACAATAAACCTGATCCAATGGAAGTTTTATTAATAGCAAATACGGTCACAAACAACTGGCTGATAAATTTTTTGACTTGACGTAAATAAATCAGAATGTAGGCAAGTAGATTTAGAGAAGGCCTCTACTTTTTAAATGCGGCTATAAAGTTGGTAGTGTCTAAACTTGATACTTTCCTATTTACAATTTCAGAAGTTAAACAACTGTAGGTAGTTTACATGTGTGAAGATTAATAACCCCTAGCGAAAATCATTTAGATTGCAATATTTACGAAAACACACATTTTTTAACAAACTGCAGTAATTTTAAAATTATTTGTTCATTATAGTATGAAAATCAGCGGGATTGCCTCTTACTTTTTAATTTTATACTTTTTCGTTCTTAAAGCCGCAACAGACTACCGGACCGCACCGCGACCTTGGTGCGCCGCACCACGTATAATAACATAATAAAAGTATATTAAATAACAATTTAATTAATAATAATTATAAGAATTTTTTATCATGTATTTTATTTTATTTTCATGAATATAGTGCTAAATAACTTTAAAAACCAATTTAATATCGTACAGTAAACGTTTAACTGTGGCTGTAAGATTCTTCCTTTGCTCATTTACGCAAGTGTAAGGTTTAAAAAAATATTTTTGGTGTATTAATCATAATCATAATCATAAATCTTTATTTGCAATAGATATAGTATTTTACAGATCTTAGGCTAATACAGATATACAGGTCCATATATCTAGACTTAAATAAGTCATGCAAATCTTACTTTTTTACTCGCTAAAATAACCTAGATGTTAAGTACTTACATTATTAAAATATTCAGTGGTACTATAAAAACATTTGTTAACCAGCCAAGTAAATAATTTGTACCTTAATTTTTTGAGGGGTAGTTCTCTTAATTGCTCTGGTAAATGATTAAATATTTTAATGCACATGGCGTAACAATTTCTACCCCTCATTGCAGTGTACATTTTTGGGAGCACGAGTCTATCCGGATATCGTGTGTTGATGTGTGTTACCTCTCTTTTCTTTGTGAACATTTCATTGTGTAGCTTAACAAATATACATACTTCATAAATATACATTGAGTGTACTGTTAGTAAGTTTAAGCTAACAAAATATTCCTTGCAGGATGTTGGTATGTGAATGTTGGCAATTGCTCTTACACATTGTTTTTGCGCTAGAAAAGTACGATGAATGTGTACAGAATTTCCCCATATCAATATCCCATATCGCAAGTTGGACGCTACAAAACCATGGTATGCTCTTAAGGCGGTGTTTTTATCCGCTACTCTTGTTAGTCGCCATAGGACATATGCAAACCGATTAATTTTAGAGCAAACCTTGTCAACATGCTGTTTCCAACTACAGTGATCATCTAGGACGAAGCCAAGAAAAGTAGTACTATCGCATTCTTTTAAATTGTGCCCATTATAAGAAACAGTGAGATTCATCTTTCTCCCCCTTTGGTTGATAAATTGAATATATTTGGTTTTTTCCAGGTTCACTTGCAGATTTTTAGCTTTAAGCCATTGTATTATGTCGATATTCGATAATGGTATTATTAATTGAGTCATTGTAGAT
Organism: Cydia splendana; assembly: GCF_910591565.1. NCBI lineage: Eukaryota > Metazoa > Arthropoda > Insecta > Lepidoptera > Tortricidae > Cydia > Cydia splendana. Next base: position 6,934,174 of record NC_085963.1, read on the forward strand.
GTGACTATTATTATCAGGGATGACTACCGATATATCATCTGCAAATAGTGTGCAATTATAGTTAGTAATTAACGGCAAATCATTCACATAAAGTAAGAAAAGAAGAGGCCCTAAGATAGTCCCCTGTGGTACTCCTACTCTATTAAATTTCGTTTCAGATTTAAATTTCTCTTCTATGTTTTCGCAATTTACACTTGAAATTTCAATCATTTGACGTCTATTGGTGAGATAGCTTTCAATCCATTTCTGAACTACACCTCTTAAACCATATACTTCACATTTCTTTAGAAGGAGGTCATGAGAAACATGGTCGAATGCTTGGCTCATATCGAAAAAAATGGACACAGTATTATTTCCTTCATCTACATTATTAATTATATTATTTATGACGTTAAAAGCAGCTAGGGTGGTGGATTTTCCTTTTTGAAAGCCATGCTGTTGGATACTTAACACTTTGTATTAAGTATCCAACATACAAGCCATTTGTGACGTCATTAATTAGTTAGTGGAAGGGTGATAGACATTGTTTACATACTTACAGTTACGAATTTTCCCTTGAATCCGAATGATATTGTAAATTCAGCACCATATATGTGACGTCCCACGGTCAAAGGTACCTTATGGCGGGTATGGAGTTATGCATACCCCAGTAATCTACAATAAATAGGCTATCGATAACACAAAAGATCAACCTTCTAGGTTGCGTAGTTACAGAGATATGATTTTTTGAAAATAATGTTGTGAAATGAGCAACTTTACGATAGAGAAGTTTTAAGTTTAGCCGCCTTAAAAACTATGTTCCTGAAGTAAGTTACATAGTTGACTACAAATAATAATACCTTATATATCTGAGATTAAAAAAATATTGCGACTTGTTCTGTAAAGCAAATAGAAACTTTTGATATCGACTGATTTATGTGTATACTAACCAATCTCTTGAAAATAAAGTTTTATTTCATTTTCACGATTGATTCCAATGAGCTCTCAAGATTTAAATTTTATCTATTAGAAAACGATACTGACAGACAGTTTAAGCAAAAAACAATACCGATTTAGAGGTGAAAATGTATTTTCTGACTTTTTCATATAAAATCACAAAATTGAATATTTTTACTTTTAATGTGACACACAATCAATTTTTCTAAGCACATGTGAAAGAAATTCTGTCATTCAAATGAAATAAATCCTAAAACCCCAACTAAATACTTTATTTAACCCCTTATGCCACTTTAAACTTACATAACAATAACAGTATTTGCTCCATACATTTACGAAAAGGTACCTTATGGAAATAAATCTAATAATACATCACTACAAAATATCAATCATATTACAGTTTATCTTTTATGAATAGAAAATATTTATTTACATGAAACTGCCCCAAATTTAATTAGTTCTTCGTCATAATAATCTTAAAAAAGACCAATAATTTGTATGTAATGAAAAGGTACCTTGTGATTAAGTTACATGATGAGGCATGATGATGATGGAACAGTTAGGATAAACTAATAATATTTTGGTAATGGTATAAATCGTCTATTTCTTATCAATTATATATTACGGTTGCTATTGAAGATAAGCGGCATTGAGGTTCAATGACCTCAGATATTCCATAAGGTAATGCGTCGGGTATTGGCATTTTTCAGCAAACCAATGGCTGATTTACTGCATGCGACCAAACCAAATGAAGATTATTCTAGTTAAGAAAGACTTGACGAGAGTAACTTTGGTATAATAGCAGTCTACTTGGATTTGTGATGTCGGTCTATGTACGGTTATAATATTTGCGAGGCGCCCCAACCAGAACTGAAATTATCAAATTAGTTTTGCAGAATGCTAATACAGTTCTCTACCAAACTTCTTTTCCCGTATTGACTAGTTTTTTTGGGAATTTTCAATCTTTTTTCCATAAGGTACCTTTTCTACTAAACTCTGAGACGACATTACTAGGCTTATAACTAACTTATAACAAAAATAAAAACAGGTAAACAAACGTTACGCATTAAGGTTTCAGATCACACAATAAAAAAAAATTGAGCATTTTTTCACCTCTTTACAAAACATTTCATATCTCCGAAACTAGAAACCCTCATAAGGTACCTTTTCCCGTGGAACGTCACATATTATGATTAGGGATGATAAATACAGTACAAACATTAATCACAATAACTCATTTTATACAAAAACTCTCACACGGTTGCAATTTAATATTCTGAGTGAAAATCACCGAGCGCCGGTTTTACTTTTTAATTTTTATTTTTTTCTGGATACGACAGCCAACATGGCAATGATAGTTCCATTCAGCCAAATAATTAAAAAAGTTTTTTGGTGAAATATCATATTATTTAGCATTTTATTTATTTAATAACAAATAAATATTTACTCTACATCGTGTAATAATATTTTCTGGACGTAATAATGTTTAGTGGCAAAATAACATTTTTTTTGAACCTCCAAACTCTTTGGTGAAGATGTATGGATTACGGTCAATGAGGTTGTCTATGCTGCTCTAAGAAATACGTCATGGATTGATGACGTCACTCCTTAGGTCACTTCTGATTGGCGTTTCAGTCAAAATGGCAGATTGGAGAATTTTGCACTTTTATTTAATTGAATAAATTAATAATCCTAATGTTTATACTGAGATTGGGCCATTTTTTAGAACCATATTAACATATATGTTTCTTTGAAACTAATATTTCCATGATTATTTGTTACTGTTATCAGGCCAATTACCAATTGTTCCAGGCGAGGAAATAAATAGACTATTTTTCCATTTTGTTTCCACCCAGTTGTTCGTGGGACGGGGACGCAGAGGAGTACACCACTTTTCTGCGCTAGAGCATAAACGTATCACTTTCTGCGCACCTTTTAGAACAACAACGACCCACTTTCAGAACATGAGATATGAATTTTTTTTACCTGTATAAGGTTTTACGTGTAGGTACATCTGTTAAGGCTCCTCTACACCATTGGCCATGATGGACAATTGCAGGTGATCCAGATCGTGTGGATGTTATAATGGCCTGTAGTAGCCCATGATAAGTTACTTTCTAATTAGTTTTAAGTTATGAATCTATGTAACGCTTTAGCGTAAGCTGTAATGTTATATAACTTGATTCAATAAATAATAAATGATCGGCGATGATGGAACGTAATCGCTATACTGTCGGTTTTCGGGCAAACATTAAAGGAAGTGGAGGCCATGATGGTGCGCGTCGCGTGCCCACACAGTAGAATCGTCTACCACTCTGTAATGGACCATCATTGTCGATCGTGTAGAGGAGCCAGGGACATCTGCTACTTAATGAATTATTATAACAGACATTGTGAAGAAAAGAAAACACATCAAAAATAAAAATGTATTCAAATTTACAACATAGTAATTTATACATAGTTAACGAATCAAAAATACAGTCCTTTTTTAGATTTTTCACTTTATAATAGAATCGCTACATACTGTAAAAGTATAAAACTTTGCCCTTTACCATAACTTTGCCCACCGCCTGTAACTACTTTTAAGTTAGGTACCTATTTCGCTTTTACTGAACTGTGACGCGGTGGGCAAAGTTAAGTTAAAGTGAATTTTTTTTATGTTTTTACAGTAGATATTAAGTTACATTAATTTATATAAATTGATTGTTTCTTCATAAACAATAGTAGGTATTTAGGACATACACATGGGAACATTGCTAATGTTACGAATATTCTAGATTTTTTGCAAAAATGTACCATAACTAATTAACATAGCTCTAGTATTTTTGTTTATCACAACAACAGGCACAAAATAACTAAGCATGTTCAAGTATATTAAAACATTATTTATGCCTCATTACGTGCCTTATGCCTTACGTGTAAGACTAAGTAACTATCAGTGTGATCAGGACAACGAAAATTAGCTTCAACTCACCCAAGTGAAAAAACCTTTTAAATTTGTGGTATTTTATTTCGACTGACTCCTCTTCTAAAACATAACCAATTATAACCCTGTGTTCCTTGCACTTACAACGATTTTAAGTATTTTTTTTGACATAGGTGGTTTTATTGATAATAGGGTATTATACTGTATTTAAAATAAATTATTTTACACCATGCATGAAATAAAGCACCAGATAATTATTAGAAAAACACAGATAGGAGTTATTTTTAAACACAAGTTATATTTAATAAATCGGATAGAAATATAAAAAGTAGGTGAGTTGACCGTGACGTCACGATGTAATGTTTCATATAAATTCCATATTAGCAAATCGTTTTGACAGTTCTAAAAAAGTAACTGATTTGACTAGTAGGAAAATATCCTATTGTTTTAAGGACACTTCGCATACAAAATATCAAAATTCAAAATAGACGAACATTAATTATTTTGGACTTGAATTGAAAAGCAAATACTTATTGAATAGTCAATACATCAATTAAGTAGATATACCTACGTAAAAATTCTTGCTTACTAACCTCTTAACACTAAACTTAAATCATATTTCCCGTAAGCCATAATAAATAGTACCAATAACATTATCTATGTATATACATTATACACGCAGTTCGATTATTTTCAATATGAGTTCATAAATTTGGATAATACTTTCTTCCTCTGTTGCATCATATGTCCAAATAACATCGGGAACATAGGTATGTACAGTAACATCCAACAAATAAGGAAGTAATGGTATAACATGCTAAAGATTATGTGGTACTGGCTAGGTATAGTAATGTAGTATGACAGCACTGGCACTGTCCAAAACTGACGGGCAGCAATATCCTCCAGAGAGTCATATATGCACAGTAACTCTCCAGTGACTCCAAGTGGGTACAGCAGGAAAAATGTTGAGTATCGTAGTAACATCAGCAGCGGTGGCGGTTGGCCGATCGTGTTGGCTACATAATAACTGTATCGGATTATTTCGGTGATTGACCACGCAAGCACACAAAGCACTATGCCAGGGCTTATTCTTGCTGCATCTGACACAAGTAGCACGCCGCAAACAAGAAACACTCTAGATGTCACTTGCGTGAGCGTCAAGAAGACACCGGTGGGTACAATTCCCAATATCGCGTGTAGAACTTCTAACGCAGCAGCATTTTGAAAAATTACCAGATTCCAGCTGATCTCCTTCCAGAGGTTATCTAGGGTCCCACGATTCAAGAAATAACACAACGTATGCAAAAGCATGTATGTCCAGCCAACGATCTGCGTACCATTGTAGCCCACGAGGTATACTTTGCTAAGTTTCCAACTTTCCTGAGGATTCGTTGTTGTTTTTGCTGCCATGTCAAAGTTTCTACACAAACATGTATTCAAATCCGCCGCCAAGCACTTTCAACTCACTGTTTGATGAAATATATAATCCAATCCAATTAGTTATGCGTCGGTGAAATTGAGGTTTTCTATGCAAAGGTTATAATGCTCAGACGCGCTGAACGGTCGCCGCGATTTGCTGCGCACACGGCGGCAGAGCAACTGACGATCATCTGATGTTCATTTCTTGCTTCGAGATCAAACTTTCCTTCTATAATTTACATATAAAGTGTTATTTGTAGAAAAACAACTTCCATTTTTGCAATTTTTTGTCAAATTTCTCTTGTCAGTAATAACTTATTACTGTATTGTTTTTTAAAACGCAAACAGCCAATAATTATAGCCGCAGGCTGCGACTCCAGGAACCCGGTTAGCTATCATTTCATGCCGTAGAATAGAGTGAGATAGTAAGATTTTAAACGACCTTACTATGTCTCGTTCTTACAAGAAAAGTGAAAAGTGCGAATAATAAAATCAAAAACTATATTTCAAAACTATTATATATTTTTAAATAATCTCATGCATGCACATACAGCTTATATTGCACAATTGTATTGAATGGTACTGAATGGCAGAATAAGTATGACTTTAACTTTTTAAGAATAATTAAAGGGGAAAATTGTTTTTGACGTTATTGTTGTGAAAGTTTGATTTGAGTAACGCTTGATGCTTTAAAAATGATTAGTTTACCTTATCTCCTCGCATGTTTGGAGAAAAGCACTAGGTATATGCCTCGGCAGGGATAGAAATTCGTGGATTCGTCTGCTAAGTCGGACAGTCGGCTTCGCGTCGTCCGCCAAAATATAAACTAATCCACGAATTGCCCTTCCCCGGACTCTGCAATAATATACTATTTCATGAGAATAGTGGACAGGAACAATCAAACTTCAAAAATGGAATGTCTATTTGCATCCTTCACATGCAAGAGGGGCTTTGATAAAATGTTACCTACGTAAGGTTTTACGTGTAGGTACATCTGTTAAGGCTCCTCTACACCATTGGCCATGATGGACAATTGCAGGTGATCCCGATCGTTTGGATGTTTTAATGGCCTGTAGTAGCCCATGATAAGCTGGTTTTTAATACGTAAATAACTAGTTTTAAGTTATGAATCTATGTAACGCTTTAGCGTAAGCTGTAATGTTATATAACTTCATTCAATAAATAATAAATGATCGGCGATGATAGAACGTAATCGCCATACTGTCGGTTTTCGGGCAAACATCAAAGGAAGTGGAGGAGATGATTGTGCGCTTCGCGTGCCCACACAATAGAATCGTCATCCATTCTGTAATGGGCCATCATTGCCGATGGTGTAAAGGAGCCATTAGGTACCATCTGCTAGTTACTGAATTATTATAATAGACATTGTGAAGAAAAAAAAAAGCATATCAAAAATAAAATTTTATTTAAACTTACAACACAATAATTTAAATGCAATATACATAGTTAAAACTAATCGAAAATACTGTACGTTTTAGATTTTTCACTTTATAATACATAGAATCAGTAGGTACATAGGTATTAAGTTCTTACATTATTTATATCAATTGAATGTTTCTTCACACAAATAGTGAATACACATGGAAACATTGCTAATGTTACGAGTCGATTCTAGAACTTTTGCAAAAATGTGCCAAAACTAATTTTCATAGTAATTGCAGTATCTCTGTTAATCATAACTATTCAAAATAACTAACCATATTCAAGTATTTTAAATCAATATTTCTGCCTCATTTACGTAAACAGTTCTACGTGTAGATGTAGGTATCGGGACAACGGAAATTAGCTTCAACTCAGAAACCCAAGTGAAAACCTCTAAATTTGAGGAATTTTTCGACAGACTCCTATGACTATCTAAGACTTAACCAATAAACACCTTACAACAATTTTAAGTAAATTCTCTTGCATATTTTTGAACTGTATTGTATTAATCACAATAATTGTATTAATTTTGATAATTGTTTCACACATTGTTTGTTTTGTTGTTTGTTTGTTGTGTTGTTTGTTGTTGTTGTTTGGACACTTCGCATACAAAATATCAAAATGCAAAACAGACGAACATTGATTATTTTGCACTTCAATTGAAAAGCAAATACTTATTGAATATCCATCCAAGTCCATACATCACTAACGTGGATATTCTTACGAAACAAATCTTGCTAATTAACCTCTTAACACTAAACTTAAATAATATTGTACGTACCTAAGCCATAATAAATAGTACCTATAATATTATCTATATACATTATTGTACACGCAGTTCGTTTCTTTTCAATATGATTTCATAAATTTGGATAATACCTTCTTCCTCTGTTGCATCATATGTCCAAATAACATCGGGAACAAAGGTATGTACAGCAACATACAACAAATAAGGAAGTAATGGTATAACATGCTAAAGATTATGTGGTACTGGCTAGCTATAGTAACGTAGTTTGACAGCAGTGGAACTGTCCAAAACTGACGGGCAGCAATATCCTTCAGAGAATCATATATGCACAGTAACTCTCCAGTGACCCCAAGTGGATACAGCAGGAAGAATGTTGAGTATCGTAGTAACATCAGCAGCGGTGGCGGTTGGCCGATCGCGTTGGCTACATAATAACTGTATCGGATTATTTCGGTGACCGACCACGCAAGCACACACAGCACTATGCCAGGGCTTATTGTTGCTGCATCTGACACAAGTAGCACGCCGCAAACAAGGAACACTCTAGATGTCACTTGCGTGAGCGTCAAGAAGATACCGGTGGGTACAATCCCCAATACCGCGTGTAGAACTTCTAACGCAGCAGCATTTTGAAAAATTACCAGGTTCCAGCTGATCTCCTTCCAGAGGTTATCTAGGGTCCCACGATTCAAGAAATAACCCAACGTATGCAAAAGCATGTATGTCCAGCCAACGATCTGCGTACCATTGTAGGCCACGAGGTATACTTTGCTAAGTTGCCAACTTTCCTGAGGATTCGTTGTTGTTTTTGCTGCCATGTCAACGAACCTACACAAATAATATGTGCTTCGTTTCCTAATAATGGATTTCGTATTCAAATCCGCCGCCAAGCACTTTCAACTCACTGTCTGATGAAATATTTAATCCACTTATGGCACGCGATGTGTCTGTGAAATCGAGGTTTTCTACGCAAAGGTTATAATGCTCAGGCGCTCTGAACGGTCGCCGCGACGTGCTGTGCATACGGCGGCAGAGCAACTGATTATCATCTGACGTTAACTTCTCGCTTCGAGATCAAACCTACTAGTAGGAGATCCCGCATATATGGTCGACCTTCACCAATACGTCTGATGGTTGAAACTTATATTTTATGAAAGAAAATATGTTCCAGAACATTAATAAATAGGGTTGCCTAAATAAATATGGTCAAGGCTATTTTTAATAAATTTTTAAAAATAAATTGGAAAAAGTACAAATATCATTTGTGCGCTTTTTGTACCACAAAATGTATGGACGCTACCCGTACCTGGGTGGATTTCAAAATCCTGCGAAAACTTATGGTTCGGTCTTTATAAAAAAAACTAGTAGGTTGTGCGAGTTGCAACTTTTTTATATGTTTTTAAGAACTATTATATTATATCTTCATGTTCCTTCAATTACCATCTCCAATAACTTAATAGTTTTTTTTATATAATATGTTTTATGTGTCTAAATTCATCACTGTCTACCGGAAAAATGTGAACCTTTTTGTTTGCAGTGAAAATTATAGCATACCTATCGTACGATTGCGATTTTTCTTTTACTTATATCTTTTCCATGTTGTTGTTTAACACATGAAAAAATATGCAATAATTCCTTCACCGAGAAAGTGCATTTAAAAATATTTAAAATTTTGTCACGAATATTCGTCAACACCGTCATGGTAATGTCAATGTGAGCTTATCTCCGTGTATGAACAACGAAATACCGCTAAAGGTCCTTGCCCTATTTTTCACTTTAATATAGAATGCCAAAAATGATTTCACTATAAAGTCACATCATTGAATCGTGAGAAATATTACGAACAAATTTGTAAAACGTAGTTTGTCACAACAGAGCATCATCACCGTTATGCTTTTCTTTAAAAAAGTTACAAATGATATATTAGAAATAATTACTGAAATGAATAGCAAACTATTAAAGTTTATTGTGTAGCATAGACATTAACTACCATTATTCGTATTCTAGAAATAAAAACAAGAAACTCTCAAATCGTCAACACCATACCCATCATCACCGGGAAAAAATGACGACCGGTGATGATTTCATGTGTATGGTGATGACGGTTCTTAGAAACTTTTCTAGTTAGTTTGCTATAATTCATTATGAAATTAAGCTGTATGTTTGAAAAACGTTCTCTATGTCTTCTAACACTATATAATGTCTACCTTATAAATGTAGAATAAATGTAGAAGAAGATATAACTATTTCTTTCACACTAGAGGATAGTTAGTTTTTAAATAACATTTTGACTGAAGTAGGCAAAATTTAGGTCACTTAGAACTTAGAACATACAAATGTTTTTTTTTTATAATCTAATAATGTAAATCGTGCAACTTAGAGTCTGTAATTGCATGTTAGTTGTGTTAAAACAAAGTATTTAAACAAGCAACATATATTAAGTTTTAAGCGACCATAGGCTACGGTACTGGCTCACCATCGTGATGGCCTTATGTTTTTTGATGATATTATATTAATTGATGTATATAATTACAGGAATTAATAATTATACCATTGGGTAGTCACCGGACCCAATACCTAACATTTTGTAACTTATGACATGCATTACAAGTAGGGGTCTTGCAACTTATAAAACACTGATTATATATTAATGTTTAGCTATTAAACAACATTTTTTAAAGTTAATGTATAAAACAACAAAAATACAAACTTGTGCAATGAATCAAATTATCAAAAAAAAGTAATATATCATATAAATTAAGCTCATTGGTAAGCTAGGAATTTTATAATATGATATAAATACCAAGTTATGCAGTAGATAAAAGAAGATGCGGGTTTAAACTGATAATAAGAGTACAATATTGTTTATATGATTTAACATTGATAAAACCCAAAAAAATAAATGAATACATAAATTGCCTATTTCGGAATATAAATTATTTAAAATTATACAATAACAATACTTGTTATATATTTATTTATATGAATAAAAGTATTTTTTATAATTTTCTAAAAATAAATTATGTAGCTAGTCTTATGTTCAAAAATATGTTATTTGTAATGTTTATTAAAGTTCTAAAGCCATACAATTAAAAAAAGTTTTTGATTTTTTAATACTTTTTTAATACATATGTAAATTAGTTCCCAAATCGTCATTACCGTACATGCAGTGTCATTACCGTCTATAAAAGAGTCATTACCATACCATGGTTGTCATCACCATCTTGCGTTTTTATTTTCCGAAAGCGATAACTTCAAATATAAGCCACAAATGATTGTATAAATACCATAAATATCCTCAATATACAGCCCCCTATTACTTTACCCAGCTAGAATCGTGTTAAATTAAACATGAAAAAAAAAAAAATTGTATGGTGAAATTTTTTGTAATGAAATCCACCCACCTCTTCCCAACTCTCTTCGTCCTCGGAATGGTAGAGTACACGTCCCTCAAGTTTCGAAGACATATGTATTTAGTAAAATACTTTTTAAAACTAATCCGAAGACTAACAATTAATCCGGAGTCACTTGCACTGGTCCCATTTAGGGTCCCGCGTACGTGTGGCATGCAGTTGCGCGCGAGGCAACGCGGCCCGTTAGCTGTCCCGCCGGCGCGCACGCGCGCTCATTCCTCCTCCCCCCTGCACCAAGCTCTGACGACATTTATAAATAATATCCTGGTCAGCGATAGCTCCCTGGATGTATTTTTTACCCCAAAATCGAAACTTTTGATAGCATCAAGCCGTTACCTGGAGAAACTATAGTCACAAAAAGTTCTATTTACTAGTCTACCTACCAATATATACAATATATATAACATACACAATAAACAAAGCTATACGATAAGCCTAATAAATTAAATACAGTAAACATTTTAAAACTAAATATGTAACTACCTAAATAAAATTATAATGAAATACATATTACATATTATATAATGTTAAGATAAGTTAAGTTAAGAAGTAAATATAAATGAAATCAATGTGTTAGCATGTAAGGTATATCTGTTAATGCTAATATTACATTATAAATAAATAAAATAAATAAATGAAATGAATTTTTTTTCGGTAAAATTCACCGATTTGTCTGACGAACGAAATAAGTTTCAATGTAAAGTATACACCTTGTACAACATAAATCAACTAGGTTGCCTATCTTTTTCCGGTCACTATTATGTGGTTGCCGTGTTAAAAGAGGTGATTTTATTTTTATATCGATAATTGCACTCATCTGTCTGACGATTATACATCAAAATGATGGTAATTTTATTGCAAATACAATGGTATAGGGTTGTCCAAAGAGTAAAGTAAGTATATAGGTAAAGAGAGCCCTCTTGAAGCATTTTATGGAAACTCATTTGAAAGCGCCATCTCTGATTGTCCCCCGAAACTAAGTATGTATGTGTGCGTGCACAACTACATATGCATCCATACGTGTACTTTCGTCCCACATAATATTAGGTCTACTTGGTCGGTTTACAAGTCCATTTTTGTTTGGTTTCTTGTAACAAATAACTTTAATTGTTTACGAGAAAATAAACAAAAAATGTACTTGTAAACCGCCCAAGTAGACCTAACATTATGTGGAAAAGGTTAATGTTATCAATAATGGAATAAAAAAACAGAATATTAAAGTAAAATGTTTATTGCTTTAATTTTGTTGATAGCGTAAGTAATTAAATAAGTGCAGGGAAAATAGTAACAGAGACAACAGAGTAAGTGTACTCGTAAACTTGTTCTCTTTACCTCTCGTGCTTATATCGAGGTCAAAACATGCGAAATATTCCAAAATTAGTAGTGTATAGAGAGATTAAAAAAGTGGAATCTTGACCGTTGCAGAGTCACGAGAAGCGAGCAAACTTTGCTGCCGAGAGTAATACATGTTTTACACCACATTATCGCTAGGAAAGTACAATTTTAGGTAAACAATAGAAAAGAAAGCGTGAGGTAAAAAAGCATTCACACACAAGAAAATACATGTTAATAAGAAAAAAACACAGAACACAAAATAACAAACACAATACACAACACATAAATCAGCGAATGCAGAGAACTGGAATTACTTCTCAACGACGAGGCGGAGCAACAGAGATACAACTCAACGCACTTTCTGGGGGTTTTCACAACAGGGCATGTGTTTTCATTCGGGCTATAATCGAATTTCCTCCAGAATCATAACGAATAAAATGGCTCAACCATCACTAAAATATTTTAAATTTAGGTACTTACCCTCTTCCAGTGACAGCAAAAAAATTGCATGTCTTGGCATGGTCTTGGCGATTATGCATGTGTTGCCAGCATAAACAAACAGCATACTTAATCACATTTTAACAAAATTCTTATTTTGTCGCAAAATTAATTGAAAATTATAATAATTACAAATATTAATTTGTACTTATTTTAATTTAAATATTAATGCCACTAAAATTATATAAATTTTATAGTGACATCTGGTGACGTAGTTTGTGTAATCGGAAGTCAACTAATGTTGTCGGGAGCAAGATATAGAAGTCGCCTGTATCTTTACTGACGTTAACTACATTCCTAGTGTCCCCCCCCTGGGGTTGTCTGTGAAAATCCGGTCACAAATAAGGGTTGCCAGGCTTTTAAATAAAATAAGAAGGGAAGACTTTTAGCGAGAACTCATAAACGGCTTAACTGATGAATTTTATTTGAATGATTTTTTAAGCACTGTTTTTATTATTTTGTTTTATATATTTTTTGGACCGATTGTTCAAAAGTTAGAAGGAATAACCTTTTTTTTTTCTTTCTAAACGTTTATTTCCGAAATGATTCACTTTATCAAAAAATTTTGTTTAAAGACCCCTATTCATTTTGAAATGCCTATCCAACGACACCCCACCCTATAAGGTTGAAACGATAAAAAAATTGTCAGTCACATTTTGATTCTTTCAAAGCGATTATTTCCCAAAATATTCACTTTATCTACAAATGTTCTTCTAAAACCCCTATTCATTTTAAAAGACCTATCCAACGACATGTCACACTATAGCGTTGAAGCGAAATAAAATGGTCACGTAGGTACCTTTTTTTTTCTTTTTTTCGTTTGATATCTATGTAGTGAGATATCATTTGATGAGTTTTAAAATGAATAGGGTTCTTTAAAAATCATTTTTTGTTAAAGTGAATATTTTAGGAAATAATCGCTTCGAAAGAAACAAAATGTATGTGAGGATATTTTATTTTCGTTTCAATCCTATGATGTGGGATGTCGTTGGATAGGCCTTTCAAAATAAATAAGGGTCTATAAAGAACATTTTTGATAAAGTAAATCATTTCGGAAATAATCGTTTAAAAAAAAAAGGTTATTCCTTCTGACTTTTGAACCATCTGTCCAAAAAATATGAAAAACATAATGACAACAGTGCTTATAAAACTCATTCAAATAAAATTAAAACAAACTTGATCAGTTAAGCCGTTTATGAGTTATCGCTAAAAGTCTTCCCTTCTTATTTTATTTAAAAGCCTGGCAACCCTTATTTGTGACCAGATTTTCGCAGACAACCCTATACCATTGTATTTGCAATAAAATTACCATCATTTTGATGTATTATTCAAGCGTCAGACAGATGAGTGCAATTATCGATATAAAATCACCTCTTCAAACACGGCAACCACATAATAGTGACCGGTAAAAGATAGGCAACCTAGTTGATTTATGTTGTACAAGTTGTATACTTTACATTGAAACTTATTTCGTTCGTCGACAAATCGGTAAAATTTGACGAAAAAAGTTTTTCCAAAAATTTATTAAAAATAACCTTGACCATATTTCTTTAGGCAACCCTATTTATTTATGTTCTGGGACATATTTTCTTTCATAAAATATAAGTTTCATCCGTCAGACGTATTGGTGAAGATCGACCATAATATTATATGCGGGATCTCCTACTATACCTTCTATAATTTACATACAAAGTGTTACTTGTTGAAAAACAACTTCCATTTTTGCGAGTTTTTGTAAAATTTTCACTGGATGCAAAGTTGAAAGCATATTATTATTATGTGCATATTTAGGTTTGTATGTAATTTTAGACGTTGACCCTTGAAGTTTGAGGGAAAAACAATATATTATATAATAATTAAGTTTGATATTATTCAGTAGCCGCGTATCGGTAGGTAATTGAAAAGATAATGTTTAATTTTTGATGGGTTATAATTTATGAAAGATGAAAATAAATTGTAACAAATTAAAGCTGACAACTTTTAATCAACATTATAAATTAAAACCAGTATTAGATTAAACCAGTAAAAAACAGCCAATTATTATAGCCGCAGGCCGCGTCTCCACGACCCCGGTTAGATATAATTTCAAGCCATAGGATAGAGTGAGATAGTAAGATTTTAAACGACGTTACATGACTATTGTCTCGTTCTTACAAGACCGTCGTTTATAAATTGTGCGAATACGATTTTATTATGTGCGAATAATAAAATCAAAGACTATATAATAATATCGGGCCAAACATCACAGGAAGTGGAGGCCATGATTGTGCGCGTCGCGTGCCCTCACAATAGAATCGTCAACCATTCTGTAATGGACCATCATTGCCGATCGTGTAGGTGTAGGAGCCAGGGACATCTGCTACTTAATGAATCATTATAACAGACATTGTGAAGAAAAGAAAACACATAAAAAATAAAAATTTATTCAAACATACAACATAATAATTTAAATGCTATAAACATAGTTAACGAATCAAAAATACAGTCCTTTTTAGATTTTCGACGACCGGTCTGGCCTAGTGGGTAGTGACCCTGCTTGTGAAGCCGATGGTCCTGTGTTCGAATCCCGGTAAGGGCATTTATTTGTGTGATGAACACAAATATTTGTTCCCGAGTCATGGATATGTCTATGTATATAAGTATGTATTTATCTATATAAGTATGTATATCGTCGCCTAGCACCCATAGTACAAGCTTTGCTTAGTTTGGGGCTAGGTTGATCTGTGTAAGATGTCCCCTAATATTTATAAAAAAAATATTCATTTATTTTCACTTTGTAATAGAATCGCTACATACCGTAAAAGTATAAAACTTTGCCCTTTAACATAACTTGGCCCATCGCGTCACTTTATTCAGAAAGTGTATCTGTAACTACTTTTAAGTTAGGTACCTATTTCGCTTTTACTGAACTGTGACGCGGTGGGCAAATTTAAGTTAAGGGCCAATTTTTTTATACTTTGACGGTAGGTATTGAGTTACATTAATTTACCTACATAACTTTATTGTTTCTTCATAAAAAATTGTAGGTATTTAGGACATACATATCTTTTGCAAAAATGTACCAAATCTAATTTACATAGCTCTAGTATTTTTGCTAATCATAATAATACAGTATAACTAAGCATTATTAAGTAAGTTCAAGTATATTATAACATTATTTATGCCTCATTGACGAAAACGGGCTTACGTGTAAGTATCAGTGTGATCAGGGACAATAGAAACTAATAGCTTCAACTCAGAAACACAAGTGAAAACCTCTAAATCTCTAATTTAAGGTATTTTTTTTCGACTGAACTCCTTTTTTTAAACTTAACCAATCAACACCTTGTGTTCGTAGCACTTACAACGATTTTAAGTAAATTTTCTTGCATAGGTATTTTTGAATTGGATTATTTTGATAATTGTTTGAAGGATACTTCGCATACAAAGTATCAAAATGCAAAATAGATCAACATTGATTATTTTGGACTTGAATTGAAAAGGAAATAATACTTATTGAATAGTCAATACATCAATTAAGTAGATATACCTACGAAAAAATTCTTGCTCATTATCCTCTTAACACTAAACTTAAATAATATTTTACGTAAGCCATAATAAATAGTACCAATAACATTATCTATATACATTATTTTATACGCAGTTCGATTCTTTTCAATATGATTTCATAAATTTGGATAAAACTTTCTTCCTCTGTTGCATCATATGTCCAAATAACATCGGGAACATAGGTATGTACAGCAACATCCAACAAATAAGGAAGTAATGGTATAACATGCTCAAGATTATGTGGTACTGGCTAGCTATAGTAACGTAGTTTGACAGCACTGGCACTGTCCAAAACTGACGGGCAGCAATATCCTTCAGAGAGTCATATATGCACAGTAACTCTCCAGTGACTCCCAGTGGGTACAGCAGGAAAAATGTTGAGTATCGTAGTAACATCAGCAGCGGTGGCGGTTGGCCGATCGCGTTGGCTACATAATAACCGTATCGGATTATTTCGGTGACCGACCACGCAAGCACACACAGCACCATGCCAGGGCTCATTGTTGCTGCATCAGACACAAGTAGCACGCCGCAAACAAGGAACACTCTAGATGTCACTTGCGTGAGTGTCAAGAAGACACCGGTGGGCACAATCCCCAATACCGCGTGTAGAACTTCTAACGCTGCAGCATTTTGAAAAATTAACAGGTTCCAGCTGATCTCCTTCCAGAAGTTATCGAGGGTCCCACGGTTCAAGAAATAACCCAACGTATGCAAAAGCATATATGTCCAGCCAACGATCTGCGTACCATTGTAGGCCACGAGGTATGCTTTGCTAAGTTGCCAACTTTCCTGAGGTTTCGTTGTTGTTTTTGCTGCCATGTCAACGTTTCTACACAAATAATATGTATATGCTGTGTTTCGTGATAATGGATTTTGTATAAAAACACTTTAAACTCACTGTCTGATGAAATATTTAATCCACTTATGGCACGCAATTAGTTATGTGACTTATGTGTCGGTGAAATCGAGGTTATCTACGCAAATGCTCAGGCGCGCTGAACGGTCGCCGCGACGTGCTGCGCATACGGCGGCAGAGCAACTGACGATCATCTGACGTTCACTTCTCGCTTCGAGACCAAACTTTCCTTCTATAATTTACATACAAAGTGTTAGGTACTTGTAGAAAAACAACTTCCATTATTGCAAATTTTTGTCAAATCTTCACTGGTCACAAAGTTGAAAGCATATTATTATCATGTAGGTATGTATGTAATTTTCAATGTTGATCCTCGAGTTCAAGGCAAAAATAAAATCATTAAGTTTGATATTATTCAAAAGCGTATAGGTAGGTAATTAAAAAGAGAATGTATATTTTTTGGAGGGTTATTTTTTATGAAAGATGAAAATAAAATGTACTTAACAAAAAAAAAAGCTGCCCTTTTAATAAACACGAAATTAAGAAATATTGACGTAGTATAGTAGGTATGTCAATAAATTTTACGCTTCTACTTACTGTAACTAGTTAGTGAATAACGAGGAATGGATTTGTGAATTAAATAATACATATAGTAATTATTATTTAATTATGGGAAAGGACTTTCTATGTGTACTAAACAGCCTTAAAATATAGCTTCTATAAACTAACTTATTGCCCGCGACTATTATTAAACACTACTAGCCGACCATTGGCGAGCTTTCTATAAACTAACTTATTGCCCGCGACTATTATTAAACACTACTAGCCGACCACTGGCGAGCTTTCTATAAACTAACTTATTGCCCGCGACTATTATTAAACTCTACTAGCCGACCACTGGCGAGCTTTCTACTAAGGTAAACTAACATAAGAGTGATCCCCGATTAGGTACGCAAAATTATGAAGGATATCGACGTCAAACTTAAACGTTGTTTTGCAAGGATTTTCTGGGACATTCCACCAAAACGTCAACTTTTACCGGCAATATGTTGTTATGCCGATGCGATGTTCTGTTGTCGATGCGTGTGGTAGCTATTTAAACAAAGAGAAAAAATCTAGGCACAGTTCAATTTACAGCCATGTTATCATGACAAATATCGGTCTGTATTTTTTATTAGAAGTATCAATAAACAGCGTCATCACGCAGCCGATATTTTTATTTTGCACTTGCTAGCTGAGTAATAGGAATACAGGACCTCCTCTCTAGGGATCCCAGCCTCTTATTTTAACCCTTTAAAATATTTACTGTGAGGTGTCGCAGCCACATACAGCCCTGATTCGCTACCGTAATAAAATGAAACAAAGTCTAAACAGTAATATAATTTGTGCGAAATTTACTATTTTCGGCAACAGTAGTTCAATTTGAATTTGTTTAATCAAAATGTTTTATAATATTCTACGTGCGTCAGAGTTTTCAAATAATTTACTGAATTGTAATAGAATTAACACTATTAAAAAATAAATAAATAACAAGAATTAACCTAAAACGCACCACGCCTGGTCCAAACTTGGTCCAAAGCACAATTTCCTTGACAAATGCTGTGACATACCAAATTTCAATCAAATCTATTTAATAATTTTTGTGTGAGTGAATAACAAACATCTACATAAAAACACACAGTTCTTATTTATTATAATGTTAGTAGTATAAATAGCATTTAATTTGAATATTAATACATGGTGACCATGGTGCTCTAACAATTTGTACGTTGAGGCCTCGCCATGCGTATTACGTAACGGGGCTAAATAAATACAAACATGTTATTGGTCAACGTGTCTGAGTACGTCTGATGTAATTCAACGTCGGTTTTATGATGCCATGCCCTTTTATTTTGGTAATTACTTTCACTATCTACCTAAGGGCACAATTTTGGTACCATCGTCCTCACAGTTAAGTTGTTACGATTCGTAAACCCTATTGCAAAGACTATAAAGCTCTTTCAATGGTTGTTAGCAGTATTATTGCTAGTATGTATAGTTCGTGTCATTCACGAAGACACGCAGATTTGTCAAATGTAACCTTTAATCTGTTATTAAAAGTTACATTTGTCAAATCTGCGCGTCTTCGTGAATGACACGAACTATAGAGGCGACTGTTTCCTAATGTACCTACAGAATGGCCCAAAAATACATTTACAAAGATTTTTACTAGGACATAAATAGTATTGATAATTTTAACAAACCATTGGGAAAATATTTTAAATACAACACGTTTTGTTTTAGTTAAGTAAATGATTTTTATTTTTATTTTTAGTGACATTTTGAAAAATAATGTGTACCTAAGTAAGAAAAATATTCTTATAATTCTTTTGTTAATGTATTTTTAGAACAACGTGTAATCAAGTTAAAGTACCTATTCAATAAACATTAGTTGGATGAGTAGGTACTTAAACCTAGTAACCGTTGACTGGTAGACTAAATATACGGCGATGCATGCATTTAATATTCTTATCATCAGCGTAAACGTATGTCTAACTATCGTCACGCGCTGAAATTTTGATGACAATTTGCAATTTTTAAGCTAGGGAAGTGATCATAATTATTAAAAAGTAAATTTGAAAAAGTGGGAAAATTTTCGACTTTTTTTCCTTACAAAGCTATATGTTTAAAATAAGGAGAAAAATTAACATAATAATCTGATCGCATTTTACATTTGATTTGTTGAATAAGTCGGTAAATCTATGTCAGGAGGTGGATCGTGCCTACAAATTGATGATTATTTATTTTCATTTTGACATACTTTGTACTTAATATTGATGCACGCTCATTGTGTTGCGAAAATTATAAACAGATTTTGTAAATCAAAAGCCGCAATTTTTTTCCATTGGGCAGTTGTGCTTAGCGATGGCCAATTCTCGTGCATGCAATGTACCTACATGCAAAATGTAGATCAGATATAATTATAAGGAGGAGGAGGAGGATTGCCGCATATGGCATTGGTTTTTAAACTCGAAAAACTTACATAATATTATAATATTTAAAAAGGTTTCCTTTAATATTTTATTTATCTTTAAGTGCAGTGTACGGTTAAGCATCGCTAACAATAAGGCTCTTATATATGTGTGCGCTTTCTCTACTTTAGATTTCTCTGTGCCACCGCTCATCTCATCAAAAACGAACGTAACGTGTTTAGTTACATTATAATATTGGCGAGTTGCGCAAAAATGTCATCCATCGCTCGCTTACATATTCATATTATTTGATAGGTCGAATAATATGAGTTGAGAATGACCACTGTTTTTACTTTTCCTCGCACGCACTTAGCATAAAAACAATTATGAGTAGGTACAGTGAATTAACTGAAGTTGAAGTAAAATGCCAGCATAAATACAGCCTACTTTACAACCCGTGACTTTTTACGGTACGTAAAGTCTTAAATTATAAGGTGATGCGAGGGTCAAGGGACCACTTACGTCCAGCTGGATTAAAATATGTAAATAAAATAGCGAAAGTTTTGGCCGTGGCAAACAAATAGAGTAGGGACAGTCGCAGAGTGCCCCGGGGAGACACAAGGATGACTCGCTTTACACCGTGCCGAGTCTAATAACATAGAATTCGTTCGGTGTGCTCGGTCTCTCAATTATTCATTAATTGTTGAACCAAGAGCGTTGAACGAAAAACGGATATACCTATTTGTAGTATGGTTACGTAGATTTGTTGTTGAAAATAAAGCTAAGAAAATATGCGACTGTATTTTTATACCACAGCGATTGAAAACAAGCATAATGTTTTTATTGGAGATTACGTTTCGCTGTGCGTCATATTAATTCTCTCAAAACAACTATTTACCGAGCGAGTATGAAGCGTTCGCGAAACGTCTCCAAATCAGCTTGGACTAAAATGAATTTGTACCCAGAGCTATCAAAAAGACTAATCAACTTCACTGGTGACCGAAGAGCTGGCAGCTTTCACGCACAACGTATTAGCATCGCAATACAGCGGGGAAATGCTTCCAGCGTCCTCGCCACCATGCCAAAGGGGCTCAATTTCTTAGATATATTTTAATTTTATTTAGTATTAGTTTTTAGTTTTATTTTATAGATCTGTCATATTAGCCAGTTTGTAATATAAAGTTATACAATCATAATATAACGTTAAGTAACCTAAAATTAAAACTACCTACAAAACTAAAACTAATACCTAAAAAAAAATATAGAACTACCTACAAAACTAAAACTAAACCTAAAAAAAAAAAAAAAAAAAAAACCTAAAAATCTATATCTAGAGAGGGCCCCTGGGGCATAGTGCCAAGAATGCTGGCAGCATTTCCTCGCTGGATCGCAACGCTTATGCGTTGAGCGAGGAAGCTGCCAGCTCTTTTGTCCCCAGAGACCTCAACAAGCCGTTTCGACAAATCTGTAAAAAGACTCTGAGCTCCCGGGCCCCACGGACCGAGGGTCTCGACACCGAAAGGGATAAATTTGTAATTTTATAGATAAGTTAGTTTATTTTTTATGTACCTACCTGAAACAGAAAATAAACTATTTGTACCTATGTCTGTTCTCCATCTAAATACTGGTGCAATATCATAAAGGATAATAGTGATGAAATTATATTTTTCGAACAAGTCGCGGTATCACGGAGTATCGTGTCATCCTTGCCACGGCAACTTTCCAGAGGTAACTTCATTGTTATAATTATGAGCTCGATCTTTCACTCCGACCTTCTCAAGGGACCACTCTTTTCGTTGTGATGGAGTATATCCTTTATGATACCCAATTTTTGCAGCAACTAACAATTGAAAATACGGACTTTGTTTCTTTTTTTGTGTATTTTGACTTGCAAGCGTCTTTGTACGAAGCATGTAACTAAAAATGGCCAGGGCAGATTTAACGGTGTGTTTGGTAAACTATCTCGCTACTTACTTAATATGTGTGTTTTAGTTTTAACTTACAATATTCACTATTGTAGGTATAATTATTATACAATTATTTCAGTGTGTATGTATTTCGGAATGTTGCTACAGCATTATTAAAACTCTGTCTTCTGCAAAATCTTCTCGGTAAATTAAGCAGCAATCTGTTAGTCAGTGAGCGTTAAACTAAACGCATTACACACCAGTATGCACATAGTACCTAGCTCTACCTGCCTACCTGGATCTTACCAATATTCTTCAAACTGTTTAGCATATCGAATTTAGCTCTAGAGCTAATGCATCAAAAGCTATGCCATATGCAATTATACCACTGCTTATATATATATATATATATATCAATGTAACATCATTTAGAGTCTAGTAAGTACAAACCTGTTTGCGGGAGTAATGTCATGACCCTTGTTCGGGTCGTTCCTTTTGCATAGGTTGTCCATCACTGTTCAACGTCAACCCGGCGAGCGCGATGGGCTCCTTTGCATCTGGAGGGGCGCCGAGCGTATTTTGTGAACAGTTCTTCTGTGTTAATAGTTTCCGATTTAGTTTAAGTTAAGAAGGTAAGCGATCTTGACATGTTTTTTAATTGAATAACGCTTTTTAAGATTAGTAACTATTAGGTACTTATTAAAACAGTAGAATTACGTATTACATTCATAATTGTGACATATTTGTCGTGACTTATTTTTAAAACATGTTTTTCAATTAAAAGACACATCAAGATTGTTTAAGTACCTTTTTTCTAATGCTAAAAAAACGAACTACAGGCACCGTGCGCATTGGAAGGTCTACCATCTTGTGGCCTGAATCGGAAACATTATGTGCACATGTACATTGCCAAAGTAAGTGGTACCATCTACCGTTCTCGTCGGTACGTTGCCGAAGCATAAACGACACATTTACGCCTCGCGCCTATAATCTGACGGGTCGTATGCTGCTCCCTACAGTTCCTGCACGGGGCCTATAAGTAGATTACGATTAAATGGAACTAAATGATTATACCTAATAATTAATAATAAAAATTTTCGGTGTAGGTACTAATATTGTTACTGTGAGCAAGTACTTATGTTAAAGAAATAAGATTCAAAGTGCACAATGACATGTAAAATAAGTTGTACATATGTTCAAGTTGCGTTGACGCTCCCTCGGGAGCAGTCGCAGTGAAATGTGGCGACAGCTAGAATCTTGTTCTCACTTAGAGCTGGCACTTGTGAACAATTTGAATTGTACCGTGAGAGTTATGGTCGCATTGTGTAATATCTACGAGGTTTGCGGTTGCTAGGTAGTCGCCAGAAATATTGTAAAATTTATACCTAATAAATAAATACCTAAATTGGTAACATACTCGTAAGATATAATTTCTAAAGTTAGGAGTACTTAACTTATTGAAGTGTATCTCGAGAACACATTAATGAACTACCTATGTAATTTATTATTTGATTAAATTATGTTGATAAATTATTGATTACGTAACAAGTGTATTTATCTACTGCATATCAAATTTATGTTAACTCATAAAACTGCCGTGCATGTGTTAAATTGTATAAAGATGTTGTGTGTTTATTTTACACGAAACATAATACTTACATATACTCCAATCCGTCAGCATTATAATTCCGTAAATAAAGGTAACAGTCCGCGGTTGTTAACTTGATCGAAACAGCGATAGTAAAGTTAGTAGGTAACTACTGATACTGGTACGACTAATACAAGTAACTACATATATGCGTAGATTATACCATTCCACCGTGACTGCTTTTCCGAGATAAGTAAAAATGTAGTTACAATGAAATGGCTTCTATCCGTTGGCCCTTGTTCCTTGTTCCAACAACTACTACTACTCGTACTACTACTACTACTTAAATGGCGCAGCGACCCAAAATGAATCTTGGCCTCCGACACGAGTACACGCCAGTTGTCTCGATCCTGTGCCATCTCCCGCCAGTTATCGACATGGAGATCGCGCAAATCCGTTTCAACCGCATCGCCCCTGCTATACCAAGCGTCCCAGGTATGCTCTTTTAGCGCCGCGATCCTCCTCCATTCTCAAAACGTGGCCGAGCCAGCGAAGATGGTGAGCGTTTGTCTCGCCAATAATATTGGGTGCCGCCACGAGATCTTGTTCCAACTAAAGCAGTCAAAAGTAGATGGCGCTCTGTTTGCGACGACGGCTGTTTTACAGTGACCCTAACTTACAATAGGTAGGTATATACATAAGTCTTTAATTCAAAAAACAGGGGAAATAAACAATACGTTTATTTTTGTTATGAAGTAGGTACCTAACTATGTAACTACATCTTGTTTTTAACAATATTTGCCATTTTTACAAAAAAAACAAAACTACTTATGAATATATAATCAATTTTCAAGACAAAAACATACCAATTCGCAAACATCAGAAAGAGATCTAAATAATGTAATTATAATACAAAATACTATTTACGATATTGTATACCGGGTGTGGGCTGTAACGAGCAAATACATAATTAAAACATAGATTGTACTCCTCAAACGGTGACACTTTTGTTCAGTAGTAAATTAAAAAAAATACTTTAAAATCTTCCTATTTTTCACACAAATGAAATATTATCTTCAATGTACATACGTCATTATCATTGCGATTGACGTTGCTTTTCATGCCTTAAACATAAAAACATTCGCAATACATAAACTTTAAAGTGTATTAAAAATCAAAACACAACTTACTTTTAAAAGTCGATGAGCAAATTTTGGTCAGTATGAGGAGTAATATAATACGATTGAAGGCCTGTAACAAATAGACCACAGGAGAATTTGACAGCTCTCCCATTCATCTCGGTGCCGCGTAACACAAAGCGCGCTAGCGCCAGGTGGTCGACGAGGCAAAACTGCTGGCTCATCGTTACTCATCTGTTTTCACTTTGTACAGTATTTTTAGAGTTCCGCGAGAGATATAATGGATCCCTTATAGGGTGCATTACATTTGTTATAATTACTTTTCATATATTATAGTTTGTTATATCGTTATTTTGAATAACGTAATAAATGGCATATTACCGTAATATCTAATTAACGGTATACATAATGTTATAATTGGTATAATGGTCATAAGGTATATTTACACTTTAATATACATTGCCATAAAAAAGGTTAGAACTTTGACCCTTCGTAGAATAAAATACCTATCAAAAAAATGGTTTAGGTTAGGTTTGAACTGCGGGCCCCGCAGAATCGAAAACCGTGAAAAAAATGGTTAGGTTAGGTTAGAACTGCGACCTCCCTAGAATAAAATAGCTAGGAAAAGAAGTAGGCCTGCGTACTACTTATAAAAAATATGTAATACTTTACGTTATTGTCTTATTATTGAATGAAATATGACAATAAATGTTATACAACATATGTATTTATACTTGATAAAATTGTATGAAGTATTACGTTATACAAAAATATTATATAACAAATGTCATTATAAAATATGTCTAAGTATATACTATTTATAAATTATATTGCAATAGGCATTATACCAATGACAGTTTAGATGAAATCACAATATAACAAAGGAAACGTATAATAAAAATTACATTATAACATAAAATAATATATAAAATGGCGTTAACATTAACAAATGTATGATAGTTTTTTTATAATTATATTAAGCATTACACACCCTCCCTTATATTTTGTAGTCTGTCTTTCTAACCGAAGTCACAGGTATTTTACAGGGAAACTATGATATTATATTAAGTATGTACTAGCTTCTGCCCACGAATTTGTTTGCGTGTAGTGATGATGAAGTTTCATAAAAAATCTTATGTCTATCTCGGGCCTTAAACTATCTCCTTCCATACCAAATTTCGTCAAAATTAAATCGGTTCAGCGGCTTAAGCGTGAAGAGATAACAGACAAACAGATAGTGTTACTTTCGCATTTATAATATTATATTCAGAACTTTGTAAGCGGCATTTAAGGCAAAATAAATATAGGTTACCAAAGGTCAATCTTTTTTTTCTTTTTCAAATTTCAACCTATTACACACCATTCGATAGTTCCATGACCTCAAAATGTCTACGGTGAAATAATCGCTTCTCAAGTTTAATGTGCATGGTGTTCCATCTTTGAACGGTTAGTCCAAAAAAACTAACGATACGGATATTATACTTAGCGGTTATTGCGTATTCTCCAAAAAACTTCCATACTTATAGGGACGTACCTACTAATGCAACGAGCATACGCAAGTTTGCTTATACCAATGGTCTAGTTGCTTTTTCGTATCGTACGTAGGTACGGAACCCTGGATGAGGCACGATTTTAGACGCATATGTTGTTTATTATTATTTTCTACGGTCACCTACATTATTATTTATTAATGCATGACTAGAGAAATCGTCAGCGCTCAAAAATACCCGCTGATCACTTAGGCACACTTTAATTGCCCACCTATATATGTACTAACAAAAATTGTTGTAAATATATTTTTTTGCGTACCGTCAATTGGGGTAAATGGGGACTGAGGGGTACAATTAGACAAAGAAAATATACTTTTTCCAATCTTTGAATCAGGATCTACCTTACTGTCAATGTTTCATTCTAGTTTTCATTCTAAAGAAAATTGTCTCCCCCCCCCCCCCCTCTGTCTTCAGTTGCCCACCCTGACAGTAGGTAAGTACGTAATTAAATTTAAATAGATTAGTAAACAAAGAAAATGAAAAACAAATATTATTTTGATCTCAGAAACAAACCATTTTGATTCGATTGGAATTTGAAATATTTATTCAGCTTTGTAAATTTAATATGAAACTCAAGTCTGAATATTTTTAATACATTATTGGGAAAATTAGTATCCAGAATTTTCTAGGTTTACATGCAGACAGTAATTTTACGCCTAAACTTGAACACGAGCAATATTGTTGAACGAAGGCAATGTCTGGTAAATCAACTATTATCAATAAGTACTTATATTGATTTTACAAGTAGTCAAATCGTAGTTAATTATGACCTATTTGGATTTTTAGACGGTTTTTTTTTATCTTTGGAACCATAAAAAAATATGGTTGTCTGTAAAGCCGGTTTACGGACGATAATTTTGCGTGATAACGTCATAAGAAAACATTACCATTATTAACGTTACCATGGAGATCTGTCCACAACGTGACACTTTTTCATGCATGCTACCGCCGCTACCGGTGTTCATCGATTATCACCTCAAAATCATGAGGTTGCTGTTACTTTGACTATAACTCATTACTGCGAACGAAATGCACTGGAGGCCAATCCGTACTTAGTAAATTTTGATATGTGATGTTATTTAGTTATTATTAGCCTGATGTGAGTCTCTCTCGCGTCAGTAAATGTACGAATAAGCACGAGCGTAATGCAAATTCGAATGGCCTACTGGAAGTCGCTTCAGACATTCTGCGCTTATTGGTACACGTGAGCGGTGAGATGCACCGTAAGACCTGTCATAACAATATTAAAACAAGATCAAAACCATTACAAATTGATCATAATCAGCCTCAATTTATATTACGTACTACAAGCTGTAATTGTTTATTAATTAGCAAACGTACAAATTACTTAATATGTACGTTTTGATGTGTCATACTTGGATGACATCAAGTCACCAATGTCAGCACCACGGGAATGGAATGCTATAATTAATTACTGTGTAGTTAGGTAGACGTAATCGGAATATTACTTAAAGTTTAACGCTCAGCAATAATAATTACTTTGAGAATGTCATGTCATGCTAATTACCTACAAAAAAAAAAAATTACCTACATGAAATAAGTAGAAGTCAATTTGTCTATTTGGGATGTTTGCTCTTAATTAAATCCAGGCAACATGAATAATATCTCTGCGCTGTGGAACCAGGGCTCGGAACCGGTATTGAAATACCTGTTAATATCGTTCCAAAACCGTTATATTATTTCGTTCATTAAAAAACCGGTTAATTGATGGAACACGAACTAAAAAATTACGTTCTCTCTCGGAACGATATAATACCGGTTACTCTTGGCTTTCGGAGACTCTCGGTTAAACTCGTTGTCATAACGTGAAAGAGATAGCAATACTTACTCGTTCTATCTCGCTTCGATATTTTAAATTTAACCGGTTAATTTCGTTCCACAAAAACGGAAGGCGAACGAATTAGGCATAAATCAGTATCTTAATAGAACAGTTCTTTAACCGGTAATCGCAAACGGAAACGAAATCCTTTTCGTTCTCGGGTGAATGAACGAAACCGGTTTGAAAAATAAAACGGTTTCCGAGCCCTGTGTGGAACACTCGAGAGCTCAACGGTTCTCGTATCGTAATCATGGTTGTCAAAAGTTAACACTCAACAATTTAGCTGTGACAAAACATATTTTGGTTTAGCTGACAAACTCGGTCAATCAGTGCTAACCCGTTATACTTACTTGCGTATTTTTACATGCAATTAATATTCCCTCCCTCCCACCGCAAAAGTAAATACGCAAATAAATATAACAAACCACCACCAAAAGAATAATCCTCGACACGTGTTTCGCCTCTCTACGAGGCATCCTCAGGTGTTGTTGACGGTCTGACGCCCGGCAACGGAATGACCTGTCTAGAATGGTCGGCCATATTTATACCTTGACCACTCCCCCTACTATGCAAGTGTGAGTGAGATGGAAAAAATCGTAATAGTAACATTCAATTGTTCGTTAAGAATCAAGCCCCTATTGTTTTAGGTACCTAATTATTTCCAGTTGTTCCAGAACACCCAAACGCAATCCCTTTTCGCAAACATGTAAAATATCAAAATTATAATGGTTTTATTTCATGAGTAACCATCGCGTTCTGACTTCTATAAAAAGGATAAAATTAATATTATAAGCACGTAAAGGACGTTCACGCTAGCCTAATTTTACTTAAACGATAAGCTCGGGAGCAGTTGGGATGCCGTGTCATCGGAAAAAAGCTCAGAAGAAAATAAAATGGAAATCTTCAATTTGATTACAACGTTACACGAGCGAACAAGTTTATTTGATTTCAAGACGGTTGTTGAGCAGATTGCTCCTCGCTCAAAGAGCGGTTGGCTGGCAAACAAATGGTTTTTATATTAATACTGGGATTAATAAAACAGTGAGATTTTCTTGCCAGAAGGACAAAATGGTCCTTTAATTATAACAATAGCCGACAGTGACTTATATTTTATCGACATCGATAAGTATTAAGAAGATAGTGCTGTGGTATTGGTTATGTTTTCTCAGCGACGGAATATATATGTATATATACAGACGAAGATCTAAGTATATTTTTGACTTCCAAAAACGAACAACTTACACGTAATCACTAAAACTGAATTATCTTTTTACCCCACCTGTAGTTTTAACCCTTAAATGCATGATTTTTTCTTTTTGCCCGAAATTAATATATGTATCACATAATTATTTGCCGATTCTAGGAAAAATAGTTAAAAAAAGTATAACTTCGATTTTCACTGCGAAATCAGTGTTAGAAGTTGAATTGGCTAAATCATATTTATGTAAATATGTGATTTTATATTTTTATATATATGTATGATTTTTTTTACTACCATTAGAAAGGTACACTATTTGTGATATACCTATGATAAAGTTTTTAAATATAAAATAATTACAAACCTCGAAAACACCGTTCGAAATCACATACTTACTATAAATTATCAATTTCTGGATTTTTCCAAGATTTCCGACTTTTCTTCTTAAAACGAATGTAATTTTTATAAATTAAAAATATTGGTGCGTTCAAGAACGTAAGCCTGTTTTTTTTTAAATCTGTGAGCTGTCTAATGCTTTGTAGACATTTGGCAACACTATGCATTTAAGGGTTATCTTACCCAATACACCATTTTCTTCTATTAAAAAAAAGTTGTGACTGGTCAACAAAAGTTTTGATTAATAAAAAATCTACGTCAAACTTCTTGCGCGGCATTACCAATACATATTTGTCGTTGTCAACATGCGCGCAGTACAGTTGAATCGCTTGCTGCACAATTCCCGAGGGGTCTTTTTTAAGCTATTTTTCTCTATAAGTAGGTACCTAGTTATTCTAGTCCGATGATTTAAATGCTCTGGATGTTAAAACTAAAACGCGACTTTACTCAGACTAATTCCTGGAGTAAAGCGTTTAATATCATTCCACAAGTAAATTCTACTTAATTTGCGGTAGAACCGCCACATACTCGTAACGCAAAGTATACAGTGTTATCCTTTAAGTGTTTTGTTCTGCGGTAGTTCGAGATGCATTTTACACATGCTATTAGTGCATCCCTGCCGGCAGACGCGGGGCTGCCGGTGTCTTGTTCTAATTGAATTCGCTGCACCTCTCAAACAAGACTACCCGTCAGGGTTATAAGTGAAAAGCGTGTAGCGGCCTCTGTCGTCGTCTTGTCCCTGGATAATAACATCTTTTATTTACACATATATCATAAGCTCTCTAAGATGCGTTGTAAACCCGCAAATTACGGCCAGCATAAACTGACAAAGATAAACTTTTGTTTATCTTTGTCACTTTATGCTCTTGGTTTTGTTAGAACAAAAATTTCTTATCTGTGAAAATGTTTGTTGTAAGTACGATTAACGTATGCTTGCATGTGTGCGTGGCTGCACCCACCACGATACTAATGCGTTAAATTATTGTGTGTGATAATAACGTCGATATCGATATAAAATGACATTAAAAATTCTAACATCTATGAATAACAAAAGGAAATCGATTTATCCTCATTTCTAAAGGATACACTGGTCATTTAATAGCTTGAGTACGAAATGCCATACTACCACAATTAGATAAACGTTAAAGTAAATAGGTACATATACACAGTTATACCTATACAAACGAGCGTGTGCAATCAGACAGGTTACCTTAAAAGCACATTCGAAAAGGTGACAGTCCATTTCCAACGACAGCTGCACTAACGTTCATTTTACTATGGAAATTGACAATAACACCGACGCGTTTAGTACCAGTAGTGCAGCTGCGGTCAGAAATGGAATGTTACCATAAACATCACTACTGTGCAGTATTTCACACACTAACGAACTCCTTTTCCCTAGTTTCCCGCCTGTAACTCGTATCACGTTCCAGGAGTCTATCCTACGCCACTAATACCTTTGTGTACCTCTACTGCATCCCGCTTTCTCAAACACACGAACGCTCCGCAATATCTCACATGTCGTCCTTTCCTCCTCCTATTATATTCGTGTAACAGAGACAGTATGAAACTCCGCACGGAATGTATTCAGGCAACTGTGAAATGGGAACCACTTACTTTATCGGAGCGATGCGAACAATTTACTGTATTTGTATATGCCGGCAGTATGCAGGAAAAGAGATAACTGGATTAGGCTACAGTTTACTACCTTGCTACGTGGTCGATAAACTTTAATTTGAACAGTTCCAAACACACGACAAAACATGGATGCCAACAGAATGCTAATTATTTTACTGGACCTTTTAAGCGTCAACAATACAACCGCCACAATCGGAAGCAATTTAATCTGCGGATTGGTAGAAGCAAGTAAGTAGAGCTTCTTACCTAGAAATAATAAAACAAACATAGCGGAAACATATGAAATTAGTCATAAAAGTAAAGCCTAATAAAGATTTTCAAATATAACTGTAGCAACATAATTGGTTAAGCCGTTTTTGAGTTTTTGCAAAAATCCTTGCGTTCTTAATAAAAAACGTACCTACTACTCCCTCTTACTTTGATGAACATTAATATAAACTAACTACGGTACTGTAAAATGCGTAGCTTTTATCCACTGAAATAATTACAGAAATATTTCTGATTCACAACTGTAATAATCTTCTTCTTCTTCTTCCTGCCCTTAATCTCAACTTAATTTGGGGTCGTTCTTCACAATTGTAATAATATAGTAAAATAAATATAGTAATGCATGCCTTAATTATCGTTACAAACCTACATTTCACAATAACTAATTTATCTCAAATTTAATTCAAATTCAATGACATAGTCACGAGGTCATTTCGAGTTAACGCGAATCCAAATGTACGCACTAGTAATCAGATGGAATTGGATTTATATTAGCATATAAGCAGAAATATATTTGTCTACAATTAAGTAGGTACCATTTGTATTTTATTATAGCGAGTATATAATTATACCCAAACTAAAACACTCCATAACTAAATGTAAGTATACATACAAATTAAAAATCGGTAACTTTTCCTTGGAATAAATATTGGTGATGTTCATGCTTTCCAACATATTATACATTTGTGAGAACTAAAAATTTTAACGTGAAATTGAGTATATCCTTTTATTTATTAAATTCGGCTTGTAAAGAAGACAATGAAGTGTATCAGTGTATTTTACTTTCCTATCTGAGCAAGTGCTTTATGCACGTACGATTTAGTAAACTATTTAGCGGTTAAGTGCTCGCGCCGGCACTATTAAGCGGGCTCCTACAAACTCCCAGCAAACTGCTGCCAAATGCTGCAACTAAGTGCACGTTTTATTGAGTAACGTCTCTTCATTGTGTTAAGACTATAGATAATCTCACGTTATATATATTATAACTTTCCTACTCTATCACTTCTTCTCGCCGCTGAACCGATTTACCTACATGAAATTTGTTACCTTTGTGGAAAGTATGAGACCTGGAAAAAGTCATAAGATAGGTTTTATTACGAAAATCATCTCTCATGGGACTGCATTTACTATTGAAGTGAGATATGTAGTTGCGGGTAGAATCTAATAATCAAATACTTATGTCGTTATTGTTAAGAACGCGCTGCACTAATATGTGGTAGCCTGGCGGTTTACTTAGTGGTTGACATAATTGTGGTCACTGCATTTAACTAGAATGCTTATGATAACATGTAGGTACCAGGTACTTATTTCTGCCATAATACAAAACTGAAAACCTAAACCTAGTATACATAAAAGTTAAAATCAAATTTGCCATCGATTTACTATGGCGCACTTGATCTAAGAAAAACAGACAGACTATAACAAATTTCAAGTCTGAACTTTGAGCAAAGGAAATTAATAGGTAAAATGGAATAGGTAGGTACGGGGCGATGTTAGGGTAGGTAACAAATATATATTGGGGTAGGTACGAAGTATTACTTTTCTGTCGATTGTAACGCACAAATTTAATTTCCCCCGCGAATAAAAAAAATAGGTAGAAATACCTAATATCTCAAGTTTTTGAAGCTTTTAAATATTTATTTAGTATTCAAAAAATGCGCTCTAAATTTATTAAGGTTAACTTACTGAGTTGGGTACAACGGCAAACAGAAATGATGCAAAATGTGGTAATTTTTCATTATTTTCAAACTTTTCACCTACCTCCGTCGCGTTTTGAAACTTTTGAATGACATAACAATATGTACTGTTGATATGTCATTCATTATGCACGGTCCCGATGTGATTTTAAGTTAAAATGAGTACCTAGCGTACAATTGTAACAATTTTATAGTCAATGGTGATCTAATAGTAGATTGTTAACCAAGGGTTGAAAGGCACCCATTTCTGTCGAGGTAGTTTGGCGCTCGAACGCAGTGAGAGCGCCAATAGTCCGAGACGGAAATGGTGCCTTTCACCCGAGTTAAACACTCTACTTTTCATATCGAATGCGAGGAAACCAAACAAGACCAGACAATTTTGCAAAATCAGTAATTCAACTAGGTACTTACCGAATAGACTTACGGCCATGATTTTTTCCTTAGGACTTACTTGCAATCGGACACTTTACATGTGTGTAGATAAATAACCCCTAGCGAAAAATATTTAGATTGCAATATTTACGAAAAAACACATATTTTAACAAACTGCAGTATTTTAAAATGATTTGTTCATT
Source organism: Cydia splendana (assembly GCF_910591565.1). Lineage (NCBI taxonomy): Eukaryota > Metazoa > Arthropoda > Insecta > Lepidoptera > Tortricidae > Cydia > Cydia splendana. The sequence continues at coordinate 6,968,046 of NC_085963.1, forward strand.
ATAACAATTTATTTAATGTCATGTCATAGTTTACATCGTCTACTAAATAAAATTAATATTTATTCATCAAATACAAATACAAAGTCAATCTTAAAATCTACTTAAATAATTTACATGCAATTTCCTAACTTAAAATCTAAACATATTACTAATATACTATCCTACTTACACTATCAGCCCCATTCCGACCCCCACCCAGCCCAAAAGTGCCAAAGATGCTAGCGGCATTACCGCGCTGGATGGCAAGCGATATCTGTTGGACTAGATAGGAGCCTGAACGGGGATCGCCTCCTCTGTCACGTAGACGCCGCCCCAAGTCTCTAATCAACCTCTTGGCCTCCGAACACCACGGCCCCGCAGTTTCCACCGCGACCGGAACAAAATCGTACGCTGGTTCCAGGTTGGCGTATTTTAATCGCTTGAGCCTCGCGGCATTTGCCGCGGCTGCGCCTGCCAGCCGGCTACCGGGAGCAACATGAGTAGGCGCAAAAGTACTCACGCAGGTTGCATCCCAGAGCAAGCAGCGGCCTTTGGCCCACGGAACCAGCGTTAAGCCGTCCGGGCGCTTCCCGTCTGTACGGCTTAAGCCTTGAGGCTCCAGAATGCAAGGCACGTTCGCCGAGACCATGGTGCGACGTATCAAATCATTGATCGCATGGTGTCTCGGGAACCGCCCTGCAGCCCGGGAGCAGCTCAAGCCGTGGTGCCCATTCGCTTCCACCGCCATTCCACAGGCTCGCACACCTTGGAACCCAGCCGTAAGGCGACTCCTACTCTCAGGGTGTCGTTGTCGAGTAGGGTCCCCAAATGTGGCGAAGGCAGTGCCTGCAACCAGGCCCCTGATTCAGGTTGCCCCACCGCTTTAAGCCGAGCCACATCTTCAATCCTGCCCGCTTGAGCCAGCAATTGCGAATATGTTTGCTCGCACAAGATGTCGTCCCAGAGTCTCTGTGAAGCAGGGTTGTTCATTATTAATATGTAGTATGAAAATCAGCGGGATTGCCTCTTACTTTTTAATTTTTTACTTTTTCGTTCTAAAAGCCGTAACACACTACCGCACTAAAAATATTTTAAGAATTTAAATATGTTTTAAATAACAATTGATGAGTGAAATAAGCCATTTTTATCTTGTAAGTATTTTAATTTTATTTTCCTGAATATAGCGCTAAATAACTTTAAAACCCTATTTAATAACGTAAGTACAAACGTTTAACTGTGGCTGTATAAGATTCTGCCTTTGCTCATTTACGCAAGTGTACGGTTTAAAACATTATTTTTGGTGTATTCCTTTTCGTTCCCGCCTTATGTTATCGAGGAAATACAATTCAACATAAGAAATCACCAATAATTTTATTTTAATAATTTACTTACATCATTTTCGTTGAAAAAAATTTAATACGGGATTAGTAAAATTGAACAATTATCAATTGTTCCAAGCGGGGAAATACAGACTATTTTTCCATTTTGTTTCCACCCAGTTGCTCGTGGGACGGGGACGCAGAGGAGTACACCACTTTTCTGCGCTAGAGCAGGAACGTATCACTTTCTGCGCACTTTTTAGAACAACAACGACCCACTTTCAGAGCATGAGATATGAAAAATAATATACGTAAAAAAGTAAAGCCACGTATTCACTATAAACAATTTTGTTTATAAACAGTGCTCGTAAAGGCTGTTCAGAAAATGTATGGTGCTCATTACGAAACATTGTTTATAACCCTGGTTTATAAACAAAAATGTTTATAATGAATATGTGGGTTTACTTAAAAGTTTCTGCTTCGGACGAATGACCCCGCTGCAGGGCGCGGGCGCTGCCAAAACGTAATCTTTTAATATCGCGGTCGACCGCGCTTCCATCCCTAACAGCCACAAGTATCAAACGCCACACACGAGCGGTCAGAATATCCCAACCACCTATGAATTATACATGTATATGCGTTTCAATTTAATTATAACGATGTCAGAACTGATTGAAGAAGTAGGAAGGTACACGCCTTACGAAAATATGCACATATCAAATATAGAAATATTTGATATAAATATAAATATGTTTGCGTAAGGTGTATTTTGCTGCTGGGAAAACGATGTTATTTATACCTTTTTTCTTTTTAATTCCTATATATAACTAAAATAAAGCAAGCAAATATGTGTAAATATACTGTTATTCTAAATTAAAAATAAATGCCAAAAATATAAACACTCCTTAAGAGGGGGTGTAAATCAAGGAATTATTTAATTAAGTGTTTTTTTACCTCAATAACTCTGAAAGTAGTCTATATTCTTGTTAAAATTATTGCTTGTCAAATCCTCGGCCATATCATTACATCATTAGATGTTTTATAACTCTTAAATATTGCTGTGGTATGCGGGGTAACAATAAAATATTGCAATTCAATGGAATATAGACATATTTTTTTGATTAGAGATATATTTACTTAACACATTTCAAATATAAACAAAACTAAACTCACTTCGGTTTTCGCCTCTACATATAATATAGGTATCTTTGTATGTCTGTATGTCCCGTTATTGCTTCTTTATTACGTTACCGGCGGGTAGCCGCATCGCTTTCGTGATGAAAACTAAACGCGTTTCCGACTCCTAGATGTTTAAGTGTCCTCTATTTTTATGACGCTAAATTGACTTTATGGCGGAGCCAGTTATACGTCTAATGTTACAGAGTTCAGCGTATAAGTGCCGTAGGTTTCTTCAATACATGTTAGAAACCTCACAGACTTGGCTGCGTCTACTTTTTTTAAAGATTTCTTGTTAAAATAGCAGTCGCGGGAACGTCGGTGAGTGAAATACAAATTTTATTTTGAGAAATACATATAACTACTGTACATAATTATAATGCCTTGGCTGGAACAAGTCCTCCCGAGGGCGATACGAACCGTAAAGTCAGTGACTTAACAGCTGTCAGATTTTATCTATCACCATTTTACAACAAGAACTTGCCATCTGAATAGGCTTCCCTGTCTGTTACTGAACGTTAATGTCGTGATCTATCCGGTCCTTTTTTCCCTGCTAACGTAGAATTTTCTCATTATAATCTTAAATCGCTTAGGTCTGAAAACTTAAGCTTATCAGTGGATCCAAAATTGCTTCGCCTTCCCATTTAAATTAAAGTTTAAATATTTGTTCGCACCGATATCTCCCGCCGGCGTCTCGCCATAATCGGCCGAAGTTTTAAATTGCGGCCCGCCTGCCGTTGCGACTAGCGACCGACCAACTCCATCTTACAATTATATCTAAAAATATAATAAACGCTCTTAATTTTAAGTCTTTAGTGTCTTAAGTATATAAAAGACATAAGTACTTAAATATCCACAATTTTATGCTTACAATTTAAACATAATTATCAAATGTCAACTAATGTTGTTTGGTCAGCAAAGCAAATCAAAGCCTGCGCTGTGGAAGTGTGGATCTGACAGTATGCTATTTTGTTTTTCTTTTACATAAATAAATATAATATTTCTCAGCAAAGTAACTTAATAACAGTTGTGTTTTATTTAATATTTATTTTTATATAACATCATGCGTCAGACTATTATTATATTAATATTCACAGATGAGATATTTTTCATGGCAATTGAAAGTCAAAGATTTTTTTTATTTAAGGTGGTCTGGAAGAGATCGCCTTTCAGCGATAAGACCGCCTGTTGTTTACCTCTTCTTGTGTTTCTGTTTTCTTTTGTATTGTTTTCTTTTATAGAGGTGTGCAATAAAGAGTGTATTGTATTGTATGGGTATAATAAAAAAAAAAGTTAACTGAAGGTATTTTTATACTGTTATCTACTACTGGTTACCACTGGAAACATTTAGTGTTTTGTTTCAAGATAATAACAGCAAAATTAAAAAAAAAGCACCTATACCACTTTTTAAGCAAGTTTAAAACTTAGTTCTCAAACTTCAACCTCCGAGTTTTCCCAAAGTGCTTCAGTTGGTGTAAGCTGCGGCCAGCAGCCGCGGTGATAAGATCTCGACGATAATGCTCTTTGTCTCAACTCCGAGGCCCTCCCCCCCTCTTCCCGCCCCGCACCACCCGCGCCAAATGAACTGCGACTTTAATCTCACTTTAATAATGCCTGAGTCTTCGGGAATCGCAAAGTACTTTAAAGGTATTAAGATTGCACTTTAGATGCTGTTAGAGCAAGTTTAGTAGCTGTTTATATAGTAGTAATTTAATTAAGAAGATAGTCGAAACAGGTTTGCTGCTAATTTTGAATTTAGATTGTTTTCCCATTTCAGTTTGAAGACGGTCTTTAGGGACTATTGAATTATGTCCGAGGCTGTGAGTAATTTGATAAAATAGTCATTAATTAGTTCTAAGGACTTGTGATTAATATCTGTAGACATAGTACTAGTAATAATTTATCTACAAATAATATTAATCCAATTCAGGATTTTTTTTCTTTTTTTTAATATAAAAATATAACTGTCTGTTACGAATATACAGTGGGCTGGTAAAATTTGACAGACTTAAAAAGGTGTATTCTTGACCGCATTTAGAGACTACAATGTTATACAAAGTTGTCTGAAATCGGTCTTCTTTTAGAGATCATTACAATTCTTGTGAAAAATTGGTCCTGTAATGACTTAGTGAAAAACGCCTTTATGACTGCGACGCTGCCATAAAATATATAATAATATTGTTAATTTCTCCTCCACTTGATAGGTACTTATTGCCTAGTGTGAAGGTTAGTAAAAAGCTTCATCCATATAAATAATTAAAAAAAACTATACCTACATCACAAATTTTAATTATATAGCTATTCATCTTCATATTAATCGTGAATTAAGGCGAACCTAGCTTAAGAATGGCAAAGCAGGTAACCGGTCACAAAAATGCTACAAAGAATTTCCTAATAAACCCAAAGACATAAATAATGGGGAACGCAACGGTCCGGTAGAATTCAGCCCCCCCTCCCCCCGTCCATCCGATTAATAATTCATACAGTAATCAACGTGCCATAATTTTAGCTCTTATCTCTATAAGTACATAAAGACATTTCTTTCATGATTGTGAATGGTGTTATCAGCGAACCAAAAGCTTTTACAAGTTAATTAAATACATAGGTACATACACTTTTGCGCGTGTGTATTCCACTTACCCAGTGTCTCACCCAAGTAACAATTTGTGGTTCTATAGTAGTCGATAGAACGTTTCCCAAATACCACCTAAGGTCCTATAAAAGACCAAAGAAGATTGTATAAAGCCGAAATGGCGCATCTTATGTGCCATTCAGTGATATAGTAGACCTGTAGCAGTGTCAGTCGTGACGTTTTAGGTCTATAAAAGTGATGTGATGACCACTTTTGTGCTAATTTGTTGTCAGTAACGCCATTATAGTGTTAATTTATACTATAGTGGCATTTGAGATTCCATTATAGTGCTTGTTTTATACTATAGTAGTATTTGTAATTGTATTATAGTGCTTTTTTATACTCTTGTAGAATTCATAGTTCCTTTACTACGAAATTTGCTATCAAGTTTTCCATCAACTGTTGTGAGTGGTTTTGTTGTGTGTTTACTTCACAAAAACGGTACTAAGTAAAATGGTGATAAGTAAAGACTTTATATTAATATGCGCCATTTAGATGTCGAATAATTCGGTCCTTAGTGCAAAAAGTATATGGGACGGAAGTTTTACCGTTAGAATAGTATTAGTTTAATGAGGAATTTTAAATGCCCCCTCGATTTATTTATGTTTTTAATAAAAGAATTTAATAAAATATTATGATATTCACCATAGTTACTACTATACAGCCAAGAAGTAAATCCGACGCTTTTATAGGCTAACTATAGAACTTACAACGAAATATTCACCGCCATCATGATTAAAATTAGGGTTCCAAAAGAATTTTGCTGTGACCCAGTTACACCTACAAACTCTTTAGAAAGATATAGGATTTTTTTTTAATTTAGATGTAGTCATTACTGTTGTTTCCTTTTTCAGTGTGATTGGTAAAAAAAATGTGCTAATAATGGATGTCGATAAATATCTAAACCGTCACGATTTTATGCTTGTATTAAATCATTGATGATAAATCTCACCTACAGTCACTAATATTACTGGGGTCTTTTTTATCAATTCATTAAAATATAAAAATATTTTGTAAGTACGGAACCACATTATGTGGCTTAGGCCTGAACTTATATAAGCAAGATATAAGTAGCCATTACAGATCAAATTTATCATTTACAAGTAGTCGTTTTCTACCTTTATGTATCTAACTCGGTTTATAAAAGACATAAAAACTCAACTATAACGCTGTTGTCTTTTAAAAGAAAAAACAAAACCACTATACAACCGTTTTGTGATATAAAAGAGTCATTGTGACGTTTACAGCGATGAGATATAATAGGGATTTAAAAACTACTAAAGCGCTTTTTAACGCTATAAATATGTCCCAAAAACGCTACTATAGAGCAAAACAGTTCTATAATAGTGTTCATATGACTACTAAAGTATTATGTACTATAGCAGTGATCTCTAAAGCCACTATATCCTGAAATCGTTGTATAGCTGGGTTTTTGTCACTGTTAGAACACAAAACTATAGCGGCTAGCAGGGAACCTTAATAGCGCAAACTACTAAAGTACTATGAACTATAGCAGTGATCTCTAAAGCCACTATATCCTAAAATCGTTGTATAGTTGGGTTTTTGTCACTGTTAAAACACAAAACTATAGCGGCTTGGCAGGGAACCTTAATAGCGCAAATTAGTTGCATAAAAGTGATTCCAAATACTATTATACAGTAATATTGCTCTATAGTGGTTATATTTGAACCTGTTATAGTACACGCCTATAACGGCTCTATAAAATGATGAAATAAACCTTTACATCAATTGCTTATAGAATATATTAGCTGTATAAGCCTATAGAGCAAAAAGGTGTTGCCAAGCGCTTTTATATTTACGACAGGTGGTCACCTCTGAAACCTTAATACGACGTCTATACAAGCTTTTAGCGATAAAAACTAAAATTATAGGACTAAAATGTTACTTGGGCAGAGAGCCAGGTATAAATTATTATTGCTCCCATTGACAGTGGGTTCCTTTAAATAGAGGTTATGCAGTTGTAGAGGTGTAATTGTCAAATATATATATTAACATATCGACTCGCTACAGTTAGCCGACACTTCAAAACTAGATTTTTTAGCGGATCGCATAGGGCCGTAAGACGTTAGATAGGTACTGTAGATGTGTAGTGTAGTGTAGTGTAGTGTCCGAAATTATCCAATGTTCATGTTGTTTATTCCATTTTCCCCTATTATATTATTCTGTTAACGTATGAGCATGAAATGAAAATCCGTACTTTGTGGATATTACATTTAAACGCAAATATTCGACAATATGAGTGAAAAGTACCGACTTCTGATTTCTCTCCACTCAGATTTAGATTATATCACTATTTAGAGAATTATCAAGTTATATATTTAATTTATAGTATGAGTAGGTACCTAATAAGTTTTTTCAGAAAATCCTAATCTGTTAGATGAAAGCGCTCACGTTCATATAATCGTACATGAATGCGCATCTACCGGATGCCTGATGGATATTGACTAAAATTACTTACGTGTATTGTAGCCCGTTAATAATAATTTTAATACATGCTCACGTCGCTCGAGACCCCGATAGCTTAAAAAGCTGATGGTTACTTGATAAAAACCATCACCGGCTTGCCAATACCTAAAGCTATGAAGACCGCCGAGAACAGGAACACTTGGAAAAGCATGGTACATCGCGCAGGAAACTCTTCAAACTAGACACGACCTTCAGCAATGAAGACGCCGACTAAGAAGAAGAAGCTCTATAGAATTTGGGTCTGCGAGCACAAATAGGGTGCATAGTATGTATAATGTGTGCGCTCGGAGCAATTACGTCGCAACACTTACCCACGCAACGCAGAACATTTGCCACATGCCGCCTCTGGAGTCAATAAACGGTTGTTACGTTAGGTTAGGGCATGTACGGTTAGCATAAAAAAGATATATAAAGTATTCGACACAAAAATATTACCATCAGGGACGACTTTTGTATACAATATTTTCATGCAAGTGGGAATCGCCAATAAAAAACCTTTAAACAGTTTGTAATTTTTCATAGTTTAACGTCAGATCTATTAAATAAAAAAAAATCTACTGGTTTATACGACATAAAGGTTCAGTTAAGCATTTACATCAAGCAATAGACGCGTTTTCACTAATAGCAGCTTTGTAAAATGTAATCGTGCACAAACAGTAATGAACAGTAATACATTGCAACACTTACCCGCAGAACGCAGAACACTTGCCACACGCCGCCTCTAGAGGCAATAACAGTTACTACGTTTAGCGTCAGTTATTACCTACGGTGGGAGTGAAATAAAGTATGTTCCTCGGAAACCAGTGAATGACGATAAAAATAAACTTTTTATATTATAGTCCAGAAGCGGTATCATGGTCGCATTTTTATCACCTGTCATGCCATGCGTCACTTCTGCACTTACATATTTGTTAAAACGTGACAGATATGGTGAGAAATGATAAACAACTGCCCATCTTAGCCCTACTGCAGGCGTATTATGGATCGCTTTATCCACATCCGCGGGATAGTGAGTCCCGTACTGGACGGATATGACGGTCGTTCTTGTCTACGTGACAGCGACACTTTTTATCCCGCGGTGTTAAAAAGTGACAGCTATTTTCACGTGGATAAAACCATCCATAAAACGCCGGCAGAATTATTATCAGACTTAATCTGTGTGGAAGAAACGATAGCTCGCATTTTATCCTAACCCAACGTGTGAGTAAGGTCTTATTGCCTCGCCCCTTGACAGTCATGATTGTAGAACCGTCCGTTTGCCTAAACGTAATCACAGGCTAGCAAACACGTCCTATGTGTAGTCGACACGGTCTCATCATGTGTGGATGTGTCTCACGGGCCATCGCGCGAGATAACAGCCTTATGATTAGTGATGCACCTAGGTTCCCGAGGCGGTATATATTTGCTGGAATGCATATGTATTTGAGGGGAAATTGGGAAATTTTGATAGTTATAATGTTAAAGAAAAATGATGTGGCATATTTTTATAATGTCTTAAAAAGGTCAAGGCGGTACCTATTCAGTTATACTCCTTTTATTACTGGGGTTACTACGGTTCTATAGATGTATTGCATAACTATTTTCCTTCGTATTTTCACGGAAACGTACGAACGTGTCTTGCTATTTCAGTCAGTATCGGTACAAAAAGTACTGAGGTTGACTGAAGTATCATGAGTCATGACAAATACGAACGTTTCCGAGAAAATACGAAGGAAAACAATTATGCACTACATCTGTATTTTAAGATAACTAAAATGTTTATTGTATTTAACTGTCACTAAAAAAGATGCAGACATTTATTTTGCACCATAAATAGTTGTAGTTGTATCTTAAATTATAGAATAAAATTATAGGCCACTTAATTAAATATACCATCGTAGTATACGTCTAATTTAATTAATTCATTTAAATATTAGTTCTATTTTATGCTAATAAATATTCCCTTTTTGTGGTTGGTATATTTCCGGTACCAACAAGATGTTCCTGTTGCACTTCACTACTTTGGATCGAAATAGATCGATATTCTAGAGAGCGTTAATTCTTTAAAGGCATTTTGAATAAAGGAATTGTTATCCGTGTCTGATCTCTAGGTGTGAGAGCGAATATTGGAAATACTTTGAGGAACTACAAACATCAGTTTTATTGTTTTCGTTCTCCGTATTGAGCTATTTTATAACTAGAATTCTTCTCTTAGCAGGTAGGTAACTAATATCTAATACGATAAAAAGCTATTTTGAAAATAAACCTTAATCCACATAATTTAAGACGTTATTTCGTCTTCGTACAGAAAAGCAAATTCAGTTTTATGTAGCAGGGAAACAGCCGCAACTATGAAATGGACTGCTAATATACTCCGTTACAATGTTAGTAATGTTACGTTTCTCCAGAATTTCATTTTCCGGCACCATTCGTAAGAATAGCGGTCAATCAATCCTGCACATAAATAGCACAAATACAACGCAATCCGTTCACCATAATTGCCCCTTGCTGTCAGGAATAATGCTGTACTTTTCCTTATTTTCATACCTGTAATAGGAATCCCGCTAGTAATAGAGGGGGTTAGGTAGGTGGGGGTAATACTCTGGAAATTGCGTCTACATTTAATGTTTCCTTTGTATTTGATAGGCTTCTTTGTGCTTGTGGGATGTATATAAGAACTACGAGTGATAGGTACGTGTTTTTATTGCGGCGTATCAAAGGAGCGAGCGTGTTTTGGCAGATTGTGGTGGGAGTGAATTGCTTAGTATACCTTTTATTTTGATTAACTGCTGCTTTAATCTTACAGTTTTATGTCTGTTTCAAAATGGGAAGAGCACACAGTACGCTTGTATTCATTTAAACATCAGAAATACTTCTCAATACATTTCTTCCATCAAGCTATTGAAGTCAATCTCGTCTCAATCTCTGTCGTCGCATTATTCAATACACGTGTGGCAACCAACATTTTGTTGTCCGTCCGCTTTTCCCTATTTGTACAACGCGACGCCGGTCACCGCCTTACAAAACACCGGAACCGTACCTATACTTGTGTACCACCAGCCAGAGGTTTCATTCTAACCGCTTGTCACACAGGAGCATATCGACTACTAATGCACCAGTAAAAGTGTCTTCACACACTGGAAATACTTGTTACGGATGTGAAGGTCACGCTAACATGGTTATTTCGTGTATTCATCTGGCATTCACTCGCGCATTCAATGGGAATAAACGGCCAGATAATAGTCCAAACCAATGCGTCCAGACGGCTGTAGATGTCCCAGCACGCTTTGTGAGGCTTGATATCTTGCCTCTGGGAATAGTGAATAAAATAAAAACTAACAGCTCGAACTTCTACTTGAAAAGCTTTGTTAATAGAATACGATACGCGTAGTCGAACTACGAGACTTTTTCTTGTAAAAAAGTTCTTGGCGACTGTATGAAAAGGAAACAAACATAAAAATTAATCATACGTTTTACAACATTTTTTGTCATAAAAACGAGTAATTTAAATGACTCCTTTGTTACTACAGTATACTTATTTATTATATATAAGTAGACTGATAGCAATACAACTGAGCAACCTACGTAATTGGTAAGTATTTTTTACATTGACTAAAGTTCTGTGAAAATATCTAGTGTATTTTCGATATTTAACTACCTACGTAAAAGTTCGCTATTATCTAAATATATAAACGTGAAAGACCTGACTGACTGACTGACTGACTGACTTAAATCAACGCACAGCCCAAACCGCTGGGACTAGAAAGTCCAAATTTGGCAACTAGATTCCTTATAAGGTCTAGGGGTCCACTAAGAAAGGACTTTTCAAAATTCATCCCCTAAAGGAGTGAAATGGGGGTCCAAAGTTTGTATGGGGAAACAAGATTAGTTAGACTATTTTATTCCAAATTTCACAGGAGTATTCCTAAAGATAAATGAGTAAACACGTGTTTCAGGTTTTTTGAAAATTGAACCCCTAAGAGGGGGAAAAGTCCCCAATAGGGTTGATATCTCAAAATATCAATATGGGTATCGTTTTCATAGTATTTTGAGACGCTAATAACAAAAATGGCATCAAAATTAAAATTAACGTAGCCGAAGTGAACAATCATCCCCCTGGTGGGGGTGCAATGGGGTTGAAATTTCAAAATATCAATATGGGTATCATTTCCATGGTTTTGTGGGACGCTAATTACAAAAATGGGATCAAAATTAAAATATAACGTAGCCGACGTGAACTATGGCCCCTGGTGGGGAATGCTAATTACGAAGATAGCATAGACGGTTGTAACATACACGCTGATTTACAGCCACACGTGATCCAGACTTTTGAGAATGCAATGCCTTAAAGTAATTTTTTTTAGCTATTAGCTCAGGGAAAATTTCACTAATACCTACAATGGCTGTTGAATTGTTGGATATTGATGGGACCATGTTGGCTCACACCGTAGTACCTATAATTGGAGATGGAGCCTGTCAGGCCGCGTAGCCAAGATGCCAATCGCTTACTCTCCGTAGCGATCGAAACGCAACTGGCACTGTCGCGCTAATATGGAAGAGTGATAGAGAGACATAATGCTTTTCGTTGTCGAAGCGATAGCGATTGTAACCTTGGCTAGGCCGGCTGTTTCGCGCCATCTCCTATCTTCTGTATGATAGGTGATGGCCAGGGAGGTGCGCGAGCAAATCGTTAGTCACGTGGTGGCCAACTGGGAGGAGTTTGTTATTATGTCTCATTAACAGTAACGGTGATAATTACTCCAGCTCCGTTGAATACTGCCTTGAAATGTCGCGCCCGTTTACTTACGGTAGTCTCTGCGAGTTGGTAGCGGCAGGACAACTGTTTCCGTGGGTTTTCGAAGTTTACCGCAACAATGTGCTATATATGAGAGTTGGTACTGTGGGTAATCCGGTGGGCCGACTAAGATTTTCAAGTGATTTGTATAGCGGTCATTTTGACGTATATATTCGCAGTGAATTACTCGTAAGACCCACAATATCAGAGCCCCCTTCTTCACTCCTCTCTGTGGTTGCCAAGAAGATTACCACGAGAAGGAATGAGGAGATTACCACCCCATTTAGAATCAGACTCATCATTATCTCTTACCGCTACCAAAACAGTTACTAAAAAACGCCGTGCCAGGTTCACGAATACTACACGGAACAAACAACTAAAAGCTGCCGCAAATAAATATATGCAAAACAAATCATCAGATCACCAAGCTGCCGTAAGCAATTACCAAAAAATGAACCCTGATGTACACAGAGAAGCAGTAGCTAGGTATCAGCATCAGCAAGCCCACCCCGAGGTAAACCGTGACACCTCCGCTAGGTATCAGCACACCCACCCCGAGGTAAACCGTGACACCTCCGCTAGGTATCAGCAAATCACACACACTGATACACTTCATCCATGTAAAACTCCGCACCATTTTGCAATTCTCTCTCAAGTTGCCGTTTAATGTCGTCCGAAAAACTGTCCTTATATTTTTCCCAGAGACTTAACGGGTCAGTAAGTTGACAAAAAACTAACATTATTATGAAAAGTTCACGCAGCTTGAAGGGAGAATCGCACAACGCAGCTTCCTCTAAAATTGAGTCCCAATGTTTATCGTCCTCTAGCAATCCAAGGGAGAACCACTAATGTAGTGTATAAGGAGGTGCTATAGGTACAAAAGGCTACAACTACATAAATAAAAAATATAAATTAAAAGGTGTTAGGTACAAAACGTACATTACAATTGGTGTCTTCAAGTCAAGAGTGAATACTGTGAATAAGCTTTTACTGAAATAGTGAGCTACACCTTCGTAGGGTTGCAAATAGAAAAAAAACCAAATGTTTTTTTTTCAAATTTATGAAAAAAAACCTGGCACCATGGTTTTTTTTCTAAATTAGGTTTTTTTTTCAGATGAACAAAAATATGCCACAATAACGGTTTTTCGTGATTTATTTGTATATGTAACTTAAAACTAAGTAATTTTTGGGGAATGCCTGAATTCCCCGATGCGGCGACGAGAGGCGTTGGTGTTGCCAACAGTAAATTGCGATAACTACCACTACAGATTTCATTTATGTTGTTATTAATCAAAGTTGTTAAATTAAATTGGTTTAATGGTTAACATAAACTGACATAAAGTCTAAAACAAGTAAAACAACCTTATAAAAGTATTAACTGCCTTGCAAATTTTGAGTTTTCATACTTTTGAAAAAAAAAACGTACTCCAGAAAAAAAAACCGTTTATTTACAACCCTACACCTTCGGCCTTGCCATCACTTTCCAGCAGGTGAGACTAAGGTCAGTCACTGTTCAGTCCGTAAAAAAAAAACAAAATTAAAAAAACTCTCCTGCGCGTGCGATGCCGCGGGCAAAAGCTAGTATATATATATATATATATACATATATATATATATATACTTCTTGACGTATACATATACCTCTTGACGTCTATACTAAATATTTATAAACTGTTTCATCATAGCCCCTCGGAAGCTCTCTTCTTGTTAGATTTTGTTGTTGGAAAACAGTGGGTAAAATCAGTGGCGGTACTTCCATACAAGCCCAAAAGCCGGGCTTGCCTTAGTTGCCTTACCGAAATTACGTAGTGATAAGATTAATAATCAATATACATTATTTTTAAACCGCGCGCCAAATGAACCCGTATTATTAAATTCAAGCCACAGCGCTCGGACCGCGGCGCCGGCGTGTTGCAAATTTTTGCCGTGGTGGCGCCTCGTACTCGCGAAATAAATAAGGCGTAGGATGTTCTAGCTATCCTGCTCGCACTCGTCGGCTTGCAACCGGGCTTGCTTTTTCATCCCGCTCTAGGCGCTCTTAGCCTACAAACCGCCATAGAACGATGCAACTATTTGTTGGTATGTATTAGATATGAGCGCCGCGCCGGCGCGCCGCCGCCGCCGACAAAATTTACGCGCCGCCGCCGCCGACGCTGCGCTATCGGCGTGGCATCGGCGTGACCTTGTTAGATGCTACTACTTTCAGAATCAGATAATATATATTTTATCTAGTTTAGATCTTTAACGGCGCCAGTCTGAATAGCTTATAGACATTCAAAAGGTATTTTAGGTCCATATAATTCTAAAATATCGATGGTAAATTCAATTTTTCTGTCTGGTAACCGCGCTACTAGTGTTAGAGCAACGAAATGACTAATTTTGCCAGCTGGCTAGCTCATCCGTCATTCACCGCGAATTCAATTATTGCAAGCATGGTTTAAATGTCTTAAAAAGGTGTAAAAGGGGGTTAATTTCAGATATTAAGCGTTTTCACGCCCAAAGGTCCGGCCGTTGGCTTTGCACGGAAGGCATCGGAAACGGAATCAGGTCTCATTTTAAGCTTGGCCATTGTTCAAATTTCAAGCTTTGCTCTCTCGCAGACCAATCTTTGGCCTCGCATCGCTCGCATAGAAGTATGCCGCTATCTGAACCTCCAAGTTTTCGGCCCTGTTTGGAGCGTAAAATTTGGCCTCGCTTTTAAAATGCTTGGTTCTTCTCCAATCTTAGCTCCACTGCAGCACGGCCTTTGGCCTCGCACGAATGCACCTACAGGAGAGCCCCAGAGGTCTTTAACACTATGGCCACGGTCTTTATCGGCCTTCGGTCTTGCTTACACTGGACCAATTCCAAGCTCTGCCCTCTTGCAGCTTGGCCTTCGGCCTCGCACAGAAGCGCGCCGTAATCGGCACTCCGCGCATTCGGCCGTCAGCCAAGCTCACACTTGGCGTTCGATTCTAAGCTGTATGCTTACCTGCAGCTCAGCCTCTGGCCTCGGATGGGAAGGCGTCAGAATCTGGTCTTCGGTGTTAGGTGGAACTCGGCCTTGGGCCTCACTTTTTGACATAAACTTGTTTGTTGGGTCGATATTGGTTAATAACGGAGCTTGATTTTCCTCACTTCGGTTCTTTGGACAGTCGACCAGATGTTTCCCTGATACAGTCAATCCGC